>NC_042984.1:12516393-12801393 GCF_901001165.1 Salmo trutta | reverse complement strand
TAAAAAATGGTTAAAAACAGTATAAAATTGTAGCCAATGACTTAATAAATGTAATCATTAGTACATTCACATTTTAGTCATTTATCAGACGCTCTTATCCAGAGCAACTTACAGTAGTGAATGCATACATTTCATACATTTTTTCTCCGTACTGGTCCCCCGTGGGAATCGAACCCACAACCCTGGTGTTGCAAACACCATGCTCTACCAACTGAGCCACACGGGTAAAAGCAATTCCCATGTAAAACGCTATTCCCCCCTAGGTCATCTGACCAGTAACCCACCCCCTCCACGTGAATCAGAATAAGAATCAATGTATTCGCCAAGAACATTTACACTTACAAGGAATTTGACTAAGTGAATAGTGCTGCCAGGAAAAGACAAATGCCCAGATAGAGTGTAGACAATGGGATTTAGAGTCTCTAGAAGTGTCTTTGCCACATAAGCAGGCCTAATATCATCCATACGCACAAACAGCTTATTTATCTCAAACTTTGTGCACAAATGTTCATCCCTGTTAGTGAGCATTTTATCCATGGTCAAGATAACCTTTTCAACTGACAGGCCACTAAAATGGGCAGTTTTGTCACACAGTACAATAACACAGTTGTCTAAAAAAAATTGTGAGCGTGCAATTTGCATGATGACTGCAGGAATGTCCACCAGAGCTGTTGCCAGAGAATTGAATGTTCATTTCTCTACCCTAAGCCGTTTTAGAGAATTTGGCAATACGTCCAGCCAGCCTCACAACCGCAGACCACGTGTACGGCGTTGTGTGGGCAAGCGGTTTGCTGATGTCAACATTGTGAACAGAGTGCCCCATGGTGGCGGTGGGGTTATGGTATGGGCAGGCATAAGCTACGGACAACAAACACAATTGCATTTTAATGCACAGCTCCATGTCGTAAGGATCTGTACAAAATTCATTGAAGCTGAAAATGTCCCAGTTCTTCTGGCCTGCATACTCATCAGACATGTCACCCATTGAGCATGTTTGGGATGCTCTGGAACGACGTGTACGACAGAGTGGTCCAGTTCCCGCCAATATCTAGCAACTTTGCACAGCCATTGAAGAGGAGTGGGACAACATTCCACAGGCCACAATCAACTGCCTGGTCAACTATATGCAAAGGAGATCTGTCTCGCTGCATGAGGCAAATGGTGGTCACACCAGATACTGACTGATTTTCTGATCCATGCTCCTACCTTCTTTTTAAGGTATCTGTGATTAGCATTAAGGTATCTGTGCTGTATTCCCAGTCATGTGAAATCCATAGATTAGGCCCTAATTAATGTATTTAAATTGACTGATTTCCTTATATGAACTGTAACTCAGTAAAATCATAAAAATTGTTAGATGTTGCGTTTATATTTTTGTTCAGTATATAAAAGAACAGCTGTACAAGCTTGATCTCAAAAACCGGTCAATAGTGACATCAAGCGGACGTCCACACAAAACGCACATTGGATTTGCACATGCGCATTGCTCTCCTGTCAGACGGAAGACATGAATTCTCCTCCTATTTCCGGTTCGTTCTCTTTCCACCCTTACGTGACACGATGGTAAGCGCTTCTCTGATTCTTCTACAGGCCCAGTCTGTTGAATTGAAATAAACACACGAAAATACACCACTGGATTGGTCGTTTATGTATAGAAAAAGTAACATGTAATACATTTTTCAGATGTAGTGTTTAAAATGGGCTTCTAGCTAGGAATGACGTGAAATATGGTTAGCCGCACGCTGCTACAACAGGCACGCGCTTGATTTGTGTGGCTGTTCGTTTACAACCGGGGTCGTCTATAGTAATGCATTGATATAAATTGTCAACCAGTTGATCTGCGCCAAACTGCATATTCAAGCAGAATAATAATCGGTTAGTCTGTCGACACAGTTGGTTGGATAGCTAGTAAACAGAACAACAGCAATAATAGATTTTGACGTTGGTTGGCTAGCTAGTAGTAGTTTAGCTTGGAAACTAGCCAAGTTAACGCATTCATGTTTCCTAGGCGCAAACACTTTTGGTGTTTTCGTTATCAGAATGATGTGGCACAGATGAATAGGGGAAATCGATTATATATACATTGCGTTGAATTTGTACAACCTGATCAGTTCAGGAATGTTGTAAGCCAGGTCCCGAGACTTGGCTTGTTGCTGGCTATCACATTGGTTTTATAGTGTTAACTCTAACTGTGGCTCCATCTCAGTGCTAGAGGCGTCACTACAGACCCTGGTTCGATACCGGGCTGTATCACAACCGGCCGTGATCGGGAGTCCCATAGGGCGGCACACAATTGGCTCAGCGTCGTCCGGGTTAGGGGAGGGTTTGGCCCGGATAGGCCGTCATTGTAAATAAGAATTTGTTCTTAACTGACTGGAATAGTTAAATAAAGGTTAAGTAAATAAGTGATATATTCTCCCCAGACTAAGAAGAGAAGGAACAATGGCCGTGCCAAGAAGGGCCGTGGGCATGTCCAGCCCATCCGCTGCACCAACTGTGCCCGGTGTGTGCCCAAGGACAAGGCCATCAAGAAGTTTGTCATCAGGAACATTGTGGAGGCTGCTGCGGTGAGGGACATCACAGAGGCCAGTGTGTTCGATGGTAAGTCGCTGCTGAATGTCAGTATAAAATATTGCCGTATCCAGGATAAGGATGGTGGAATGTCAGTCTCTTCAGATTCTGAAATCGGGTTTTTGGAAGGCACATTTATTTTTTACATCTGTCGCTTTGGGAAAATTTTACTGGATGAAATGTGAAAGTATCATGAGCTCTGATGTATAAAAATACCTTTTTCCCTGTACACATGTTATGGCTGGATTGAATGACTCTGTGACCTAGACTTCAATGGCTACTGTAGTATCAATATTCTGGCCTACCTGTGAGGGGCCATTGATCTAACCCTGCCTTTATTGTTATCTCCCCTCTCCAGCTTACGTGCTGCCCAAACTGTATGTGAAGCTGCACTACTGTGTGAGCTGTGCCATCCACAGCAAGGTGGTGAGGAATCGCTCCACCGAGGCCAGGAAGGACCGCACACCACCACCCCGCTTCAGGCCCAGCGTAAGTTCTAGCACTGTGTACTTGGCTATGCCTTTTAACTCCTAGTGAAGTTAAGCATCTCAATAATGCACATCCCTTTACTCAAACGACTGGAAGTTCTGGGTTCCGTGTGATTGCATAGATTCTGGAATAGCGTGTTGGGTGGGCTTTCAATCCAAAACCATGTAGTCTAATGTCAAGTTAATTTGACATTGGCTAGTCAATTCACAAAATCAACGTATTGATTACAAACCTGAATGCATGATCTGAATCTATTTAAATGAACCTAGTCTGAATCCTGAAGCTCCTTTAAGGACAGGAAGTTAATAAGGGAAAGTAGATTAAAAGCATGTTCAGAATATTTGACTAAATATGTTTTTTCTCCCTTCTAGGGTGGTGCCCCAAGACCTCCTCCAAAGCCCATGGGTTAATGTCATTGACCATCCTAGGGATCACTATCATTTTTATGTAAACAAATAAAAGTGATTTAACTATGTCAGAAGTGTTACATTTGTATACCGACTTGGTAGAAGAGCCAAATCAATATTTATATTGAATGTCACATTAATGAGAACAAAATGTCCAATCAGAACATTACATTTATTTTTATTGGACATGAGTTACTTGAACAGAGTTAGGTTGCACACCATAAAAGCACTTGATACCAAAAGTAACCTATTTCAAAGAATGAGGCAGTTTCGTGTCTCTTAACTTGAGGTAAATTGTTTTTTGTCATGTTACATTTCTTCTCACAAAATATTTCTACAACATTGCAATTAAATTAAAGCCTAACTATGACAGGAACAGCTATCCTTGAGGTTACTAACCTGCTGCTTGAAGATACTTCACAGTTCATACAGAATTAATTTATCACACAATTTTAATAATTTAGCAAACGCTTATCCAGAGCGACTTACATGCGCAATTAGGGTTAAGTGTCTTGCTCAAGGGCACATTGGCAGATTTTTTCCCCTAGTCGACCTTTTAAATACTGGCCCAAAGCTCTGAACTGCTGGGCTACCTGCCACTGGAAAGGATAAATACGAATCTGATAATTACATTTTCTCACTCATATGTCATAGAATTATCCTATGTACATCAAGTGCATTCATAGTACAATAGATAAAGATATTCATTTGTTCACACGAGGATGCAAACAGACAACATTTCACATAAAATACTGAATTTGGTCTCAAACATTGTTCACCAGTCCCCACACTGCGATGGGAAACAAATACATTTAGAGGTTTTCGGTTGCTTTAAAATCACAGGAGGTAACCTTTTCCGGACCAATGGTTTGCTTGCACTGTGGCTGGACAAGATTTGGGACATAGCTGAAGCTGACCACATCTACCAAGGCTATGCTAAATGTGTCACACTACAACATATACATATTCACATAACTATACAAAAGTGATAAACTTCATGAAAAATTGTCTTTGATAGGCTGAAATATTTTAAGTACTTTTCTCACTGTCCATTTGTGCAACTGGAGTCAACCCATCAAGACATTGTCCTTGTTTCCTGAACCATTCAGTGTGAAATTACACAATTCTGTGGATGTTCACATCTGAGTCACCTCTAAATTAGGATGGAGATGACAATCTTAGTCACACAATGGTTAGGGCCCTGTGTTTCAGTTAATCATGTCACATGACCTGGATTTTAACATTTATTTTAAGCCTTTTCCAGAAATTAGAATTATATGACAATTGCCTGAGGACAGTGCTGGACCATCTGACATAAAAGAAAAGGGACTGTTTGATGAAAACGCTTTAAATAAAGGTAATGTGACATGATTAACCAAAATAAGGCCCTAACAATGGTCAATTCAGCACCAATTTCAAGTGGAGAGGGACAGACCAATTAGAATACCCAGTTCTGTAGATGGCCCCTTTTCATAAATAAAACCCTATAAAAAACACTGTTCATCTGGTGTGAAGAGCATTCTTCCTATACAGTCATTGTTTTTTTAAAGCATTACATTGTAATTTATCAGTGCAATCTCAGGAGGAAAAATAGATGAACATATCAAGAATATTTCAAGGACAGCTTTTTATTTTTGTAACATTGCAAAAATCTGAAACTTTCTGTCCAAATATTAGGCGGAAATGCTAATCCATGCTTTTGTCATTTGTAGATTAGATTACTGCAATGCTCTCCTCTCCGGCTACCCGGATAAAGCACTAAATAAACTTTGTGCTAAACACGGCTGCTAGAATCCTGACTAGAACCCCCAAAAATATATCACATTACTCCAGTGCTAGCCTCCCTACACTGGCTTCCTGTTAAGGCTGGGTTGATTTCAAGGTTTTACTGCTAACCTACAAAACATTACATGGGCTTGCTCCTACCCATCTTTCCGATTTGGTCCTGCCGTACATACCTACACGTACGCTACGGTCACAACACGCAGGCCTCCTCATTGTCCCTAGAATTTATAAGCAAACAGCTGGAGGGAGGGCTTTCTCCTAGAGAGCTCAATGGAATGTTCTGCCTATCCATGTGAGAGACGCAGACTCAGTCTCAACCTTTAAGTCTTTACTGAAGACTCATCTCTTCAGTAGGTCCTATGAATGAGTCTAGTCTGGCCCAGGAGTGTGAAGGTGAACGAAAAGGCACTGGAGCGACCAACCGCCCCTGCTGTCTCTGCCTGACCGGTTCCCCTCTCTCCACTGGGATTCTCTGACTCTATTACGGGGGCTGAGTCACTGGTTTACTGGTGCTCTTCCATGCCGTCCCTAGGAGGGCTGAGTCACTGGCTTACTGGGGCTCTTCCATGCCGTCCCTAGGAGGGCTGAGTCACTGGCTTACTGGTGCTCTTCCATGCCGTCCCTAGGAGGGCTGAGTCACTGGCTTACTGGTGCTCTTCCATGCCGTCCCTAGGAGGGCTGAGTCACTGGCTTACTGGTGCTCTTCCATGCCATCACTGACGTGATCTTCCTGTCTGGGTTGGCGCCCTCCTTGGGTTTGTGCCGTGGGGGAGATCTTTGTGGGCTATACTCAGCCTTGTCTCAGGGTAGTAAGTTGGTGGTTTGAAAATATACCTCTAATGGTCTGGGGGCTGTGCTTTGGCAAAGTGGGTGGGGTTGAACATCTTGGCAATGTACTGTTATAATCTACACCCGGCACAGCCAGAAGAGGACTGGCCACCCCTCAGAACCTGGTTCCGCTCTAGGTTTCTTCCTAGGTTCCTGCCTTTCTAGGGAGTTTTTCCTAGCCACCGTGCTTCTACATCTGCATTGCTTGCTGTTTGGGGTTTTAGGCTGGGTTTCTGTACAGCACTTTGAGATATCAGCTGATGTAAGAAGGGCTTTATCAATACATTTGATTGATTGATTGATTGAATACCCTCCAAAGCTAAAAGTAGTTTTCACGTCACACTATTATCACATTCAAACCAATAATCTAGAAGTGCAATCCTCCATTAGATGTAGCAGCCTCGTCTACCTGACCACCTCAGTCGAGCCCTATCCATCACTGGACATGGATCAACAGTCTGATCTGCACCAGTATTATAAGGCCCCTATTAGCTTTCTTCTTAATCTCCATGGTTAAAATCTGTAACCATCCACAGTGAAGGATACACATCACCTTAGGCAGGATATTTCATGTTCATAATGTCCTTTACACATGATCACGTACTCCGTCATTACATTAACAGTTGTAAACAATATGCCTTCTCTCAGTCACAGCAAGATCATCCTGGGTTACTTCTATGTAACAGTTAAGGCAATGGGTGTCTCTCTGTGTGTAATCTGGTGCAGAACAAGCAGCCCATGTCACCTCAAAGAAGCAGACACCCCTGCCTTTCCCTCGCCCCACCCATCCCCTTCACCCACAGTCAGTCTCAATTCACTCCCACTCCCTTGTAATGTGAAAGCAATACAGTGAAATCTCCACCACTACACTGATTATACCTATCCAGACCCTTCAGATGTGTAAACACTGAAGGGGAAGGGCTAAGGGGTAGGGCAGTTGGGACCGGCTCTCCCCCTTCACTCCCGTCCTCAGCCCACCTGGTGCTCCCGTCCTCAGCCCACCTGGTGCTCCCATCCTCAGCCCACCTGGTGCTCCCGTCCTCAGCCCACCTGGTGCTCCCCGCGGATGATGTGCGAGGTGAACTGGTAGCGGTTGCAGCTGCAGTGGCCACAGACGTTGCACTGGAAAGGCTGGTGGAATCCGTGGCAGCCCATGTGAATGGTGAACATCACGTGGTCCAGGAAGAACATGCGACAGTGCTCACAGCGGAATGACCGCACCGCTCGTCCCTCCCTGTCCACCACCTGTACCTGTATAGAAGCTTCCCCGGAGATGGATGGTGACCCTGGACCAGGGCTCCCTGATCCCTTCACAGTGGTGGGGATGGTGGTGTCGGTGTACCCTCTCGCCCTTTCTATATCTGGGTCTTGGGCGTGTCTGGGATTGGGGTTTGGACGGCGGTCACGACGGCTGCTGGGCAGGGCTGGGGCTATGTACTGTAGGTTAGGGAGGAGGTGGTAGTTGTTGGAGTTGCTGGTTGGAGCTGTAACAACGGTGCTCTGCTGCTCATCTGCTGTGCTCTCCGTGTCGAACTTGTCTTTGAAATCATGGCAGCCATTGCTGGGGCCATTGCTGTAGCCATTGCTGACCGTGGGGCTCTGACCTGAGTGTATGTCCTTGTGTCCCTCGCCTGCTTCCCGTCCAGCGAGCTCCACAAACCTGGCTGCTACCCCACCTCCACGCCCACCTACGGCTCCATTGACCTGGGGACCCAGAGGAATCGGGTGGCTGTAAACAGAGCTGATGACTGGGCTGGGGTCAGATAGGCAGGCAGAGTAGGGCAGGGCCAGCTGAGGGGGCTCAGACCCAGGGTCCTCATCACCTCCATACCTGTGGAGATACCTGCCCCCCATCCCCACTAACCCTGCAGCACCAGCCTCTCCCTTAAGGTGAGAGTTGGGTGCAGAGTGCAGGTCCCCATCCTTTTCCTTTTCAGGACCAGGGGACAGTTCAGAAGTTATATCAGGCTCATTGAGCCTCATGTGCTTTTCTCCTGTAAAGAAAAGGGCACATCAGTGTTGACAACCTCAGATTCATAAGACTCTCATCATGTTATAGCCCTGTTGAGTTTCAATACCTTCAGGAACATGGACATATATAAACAGGAGAAAACTCACCCAGAAACTTCTGTGGAGTGGACCTCTTGCGTTTGGTGATGGTGTTCACCAGTCTGTCTATAAAGGACAGTTTCTCAGTGGACGGCTGGAGGACAGCCTCTGGCTCAGACATCGGCTCCATGCCTGGGGACAAAACACAACAGACTCTGTTCAAATACACATTGACATCATAATGCAAAAACAGATGTGTTTTCTGGTTCACAGTGACTTTGTCCAGTGAACTCAGACTGAACTAACACAACATGAAAGAGCAAAGTGTATTTCTGTAATCTTGTGTTTGTGTGGATGATGACAGTCAATGTGTGTTACCCTGTACATTTGACATTAAGAGTCTGTGTGTATGTTACCCTGTGCAGTGTGTTCAGTGCTGAGTGCTGGCTGATGGTTCTGTAGACACTTTAGGTAGTTGTGGCAGCGTTCAAGGTGTTCTTCCAGGGTGATCTGTTGCTTGTAGCTACGACCACAGTAACTGCACTTGTAAGGTTTAACCACTGTCAAAGAGGGCACTGCAGCCCAGAAACACAGCAATTCATGGGTCAGTCAATGGGTCACCAATGCTTCTCTTTTGGTCTGTTTTGGTAAAATGAGATCTACAAAATATGACCAGACTATTGATATTGTGTCCTAGGAAAGTTAGTTATTTCTGAAAGTAAGTAAAATAAAAAATTACATGTACTGTAATTTCCGGACTATAAGCCGCAACTTTTTTCCCACGCTTTGAACCTCGCGGCTTAAACAATGACGCGGCTAATATATGGATTTTTCCCGCTTTCAATTTTTTTTTGAAAGGAGATGACTTCAGTGGTTTCAGTGCACAGGAGGAGGAAGATAGTGACCAATGACTTTCTTGGTAGGCTACTGTTTACTGCAAATTTTTTTTTTTTGTTACAAGCCGTGTTTCATTAAAGCCTATTTATTTTTGTTACAAGCCGTGTTTCGTTAAAGCCTATTTATTTTTGTTACAAGCCGTGTTTCGTTAAAGCCTATTTATTTTTGTTACCAGCCGTGTTTCGTTAAAGCCTGTGTAAAGTTCATTTGTTTCAATGTACCGGTAGGCACCTGCGGCTTATAGACATGTGCGGCTTATTTATGTTCAAAATAATAAAAAATTAAAAAATTCAGTGGGTGCGGCTTATATTCAGGTGCTTAATAGTCCGGAAATTACGGTAGTTGTGCATAATTTAAGTTTTATTAATCCTTTAATACTTGTTCATGACCTAGAAATGTTAGCCTACCATATGGAAAAGAAGTATGAAAATACAATATGAATCTTGTATGGCAGAAGTAGATTTTTTACACAAAAAATTGGTAAGAATCTGGTAAGATAGAATATACATACAAACCATGTATTTGTATGTCAATATTGAAATAGGGTATGTTTGGCCTTGTAGGAACATGGATATTGTATGACATATGAGACAAAATATGACTTATATAAGTCATCTATGAATTTTATAACAAAAGTATATTGTTTTTATACACTGAGTATACCAAACATTAGGAACACCTTCCTAACATTGAGTTGCGCCTCCCCTCAATTCAACAGGGCATGGACTCTACAAGGTGTTGACCAATGCTTCCCACAGTTGTATCAAATTGGCTGGATGTCCTTTGGGTGGTAGACCATTCTTGATACACATGGGAAACTGTTGAGCGGGAAAACCCAGCAGCGTTGCAGTTCTTGACACAAATCGGTACTACCATACCCCGTTCAAAGGCTCTTAAATCTTTTGTCTTGCCCATTCACCCTCTGAATGGCACACATACACAATTCATGTCTCAATTGTCTCAAAGCTTAAAAAGCCTTCTTTAACCTGTCTCCTCCCCTTCATCTACACTGATTGAAGTGGATTTAACAAGCACCATCAATAAGGGATCATAGCTTTCACCTGGTCAGTCTGTCATAGAAAGAGCAGCTGTTCTTTTGTATAGTCAGTGTACATTTTCAGGTATGAGTTTCCATGGTTAAGGCTGGGCAGCACCTCCTACTGGACATTTGATTAATCTACAGCTATGCCTTTGTCTCCCATCCAGGGTTTTAACCAAGTCCAGCTTAACTTTAATATTTGTCACTGACTATTACCAATGTTCTATTGTGAGAATGATTATTGAGCGAGCCATTCCAAAGGGTAGGTTTAACAGAGCAAATTAAATGTAACTATACTTTATAAGTTATGTATCATCAATTATACTATTTATACCTATATTTCCCTCCCCCTTCTCATCCCCCTCCTTCTCCTGCTCCTGACCTCCACCCCTTCCTGTTCCTCCCTCCTCCTCCTCCCCTCCACCTCCTGCTCCTCCCTCCACCCCAGCCTGCTCCTCTCTGCCCCTGCTCCCCCCCCCCTCATCCTCCACCTCCTCAGAAAGCTTACCTTACATGTCTCTCGTATGTGTTTTATATTTCTGTCTAAAGGTTACCCACCCATATAAGTCAGATATTACAACAATCTTATATTAATGTTGTATGTGTATTTGTTGCCAAATTCCAGGTAGAAGATAATCATCTTGTTAGATTCTTCGATATCTTTTCCATATGGGACAATGTCTCTCGTATGTTTTTTAAAGATACCTGAACTAAATGACTACCACCCCGTAGCACTCCTGTCATCATGAAGTGCTTTGAGAGACTAGTCAAGGATCATATCACCTCCACCTTACAGGCCACCCTAGACCCATTTCAGTTTGCATACCGCTCCAACAGGTCCACAGACGATGCAATCGCCATCACACTGCCCTATCACATCTGGACAAGAGGAATACCTATGGTGAGGGAAAAAAGTATTTGATCCCCTGCTGATTTTGTACGTTTGCCCACTGACAAAGAAATTATCGGTCTATAATTTTAATGGTAGGTATATTTGAACAGTGAGAGTCAAAATAACAACAAAAAAATCCAGAAAAACGCATGTCAAAAGTGTTATAAATTGATTTGCATTTTAATGAGGGAAATAAGTATTTGACCCCTCTGCAAAACATGACTTAGTACTTGGTGGCAAAACCCTTGTTGGCAATCACAGAGGTCAGACGTTTCTTGTAGTTGGCCACCAGGTTTGCACACATCTCAGGATGGATTTTGTCCCACTCCTCTTTGCAGATCTTCTCCAAGTCATTAAGGTTTCGAGGCTGACGTTTGGCAACTCGAACCTTCAGCTCCCTCAACAGATTTTCTATGGGATTAAGGTCTGGAGACTGGCTAGGCCACTCCAGGACCTTAATGTGCTTCTTCTTGAGCTACTCCTTTGTTGCCTTGGCCGTGTGTTTTGGGTCATTGTCATGCTGGAATACCCATCCACGACCCATTTTCAATGCCCTGGCTGAGGGAAGGAGGGTCTCACCCAAGATTTGACGGTACATGGCCCCGTCCATCGTCCCTTTGATGCGGTGAAGTTGTCCTGTCCCCTTAGCAGAAAAACACCCCCAAAGCATAATGTTTCCACCTCCATGTTTGACGGTGGGGATGGTATTCTTGGGGTCATAGGCAGCATTCCTCCTCCTCCAAACACGGCGAGATGAGTTGATGCCAAAGAGCTCCATTTTGGTCTCATCTGACCACAACACTTTCACCCAGTTGTCCTCTGAATCATTCAGATGTTCATTGGCAAACTTCAGACGGGCATGTATATGTGCTTTCTTGAGCAGGGGGACCTTGTGGGTGCTGCAGGATTTCAGTCCTTCACGGCGTAGTGTGTTACCAATTGTTTTCTTGGTCCCAGCTGCCTTGAGGTCATTGACAAGATCCTCCAGTGTAGTTCTGGGCTGATTCCTCACCGTTCTCATGATCATTGCAACTCCACGAAGTGAGATCTTGCATGGAGCCCCAGGCTGAGGGAGATTGACAGTTCTTTTGTGTTTCTTCCATTTGCGAATAATCGCACCAACTGTTGTCACCTTCTCGCCAAGCTGCTAGGCGATGGTCTTGTAGCCCATTCCAGCCTTGTGTAGGTCTACAATCTTGTCCCTGACATCCTTGGAGAGCTCTTTGGTCTTGGCCATAGTGGAGAGTTTGGAATCTGATTGATTGATTGCTTCTGTGGACAGGTGTCTTTTATACAGGTAACAAGCTGCGGTTAGGAGCACTCCCTTTAAGAGTGTGCTCCTAATCTCAGCTCGTTACCTGTATAAAAGACACCTGGGAGACAGAAATCTTTCTGATTGAGAGGGGGTCAAATACTTATTTCCTTCATTAAAATGCAAATCAATTTATAACATTTTTGACGTTCTTTTTTCTGGATTTTTTGTTGTTGTTATTCTGTCTCTCACTGTTCAAATAAACCTACCATTAAAATTATAGACTGACCATTTCTTTGTCAGTGGGCAAACGTACAAAATCAGCAGGGGATCAAATACTTTTTTACCTCTGTATGTAAGAATGCTGTTCATTGACTACAACTCAGCATTAAACACCATAGTACCCTCCAAGCTCATCATCAAGCTGGAGGCCCTGGGTCTCAACCCGCCCTGTGCAATTGGGTCCTGGACTTTCTGACGGGCCACCCCCAGGTGGTGAAGGTAGGAAACAACATCTGCACTTCGCTGACCCTCAACACCTGGGCCCCACAAGGGTGTGTGCTCAGCCCCCTCCTGTACTCCCTGTTCACCCACGACCGTGTGGCCACACACGCCTCCAACTCAATCATCAAGTTTGCAGATCACACAACAATAGTGGACTTGATTACCAACAATGATGAGACAGCCTACAGGGAGGAGGTGAGGGCCCTCGGAGTACGGTGTTAGGAAAACAACCTCTCACTCAAAGTCAACAATACAAAGGAGATGATCGTGGACTTCAGGAAACAGCAGACGGAGCACCCCCTATCCACATCGACGGGACAGCAGTGGAGAAGGTGGAAAGTTAAGTTCCTCGGCGTACACATCACGGACAAACTGAAATGGTCCACCCACACAGACAGTGTGGTGAAGAAGGCGCAAAAGCGCCTCTTCAACTTCAGAAGACTGGGGAAATTTGGCTTGTCACCCAAAACCCTGACAAACCTTCACAGATGCACAATCGAGAGCATCCTGTCAGGCTGTATCACAGCCTGGTACCGCAACTGCACCGCCTTCAACCACAAGGCTCTCCAGAGGGTGGTGCGGTCTGCACAACACATCACCAGGGGCAAACAACCTGCCCTCCAGGACACCTACAACACCCGTTGTCACAGGAAGGCCAAAAAGATAATCAAAGACAACAACCACCCGAGCCATGGCCTGTTCACACCACTACCATCCAGAGGGTGAGGTCAGTACAGGTGCATCAAAGCTGGGACTGAAAGACTGAAAAACAGCTTGTATCTCAAGGCCATGAGACTGCTAAACAGCAATCACTAACTCAGAGAGGCTGCTGCCTACATTGAGACCCAATCACTGGCCGCTTTAATAAATGGATCACTAGTCACTTTAAACAATGCCTCTTTAAATAATGCCACTTTAATAATGTTTACATATCTTACATTACTCATATGATATGTATATACTGTATTTTATACCATCTATTGCACCTTGCCTATGCCGCTCGGCCATCGCTCATCCATATATTTATAAGTACATATTCTTATTCATTACTTTAGATTTGTGTGTATAAGGTAGTTGTTGTGAAATTGTTAGATTACTTGTTAGATATTACTGCACTGTCGGAACTAGAAGCACAAGCATTTCGCTACACTCGCAATAACATCTGCTAACCATGTGTATGTGACCAATCAGATTTGATTTGATTTATATAATACATGGAACATTTTTGTTATGTGTAAATGTTACCCACCCATATAAGTAATATATTACAAGAATTTTCTATGAATTTTCTCAGTGTATTTGGTGCCGTATGTATTACTAACATGTTCCAGATATAAACTATATAGGAATCTTGTTAAATGTATATATATATATATATATATATATATATATATATATCTCTTTTCCATATGGGTATGGACTCCCCCTTCTCTGTGAATTCCAGAAATTGTTCTCTGTTCCACACCTTTGACGTTTTAAAACACCCAACTTGCCACCGCAATGTTCCACCTTTACCGAGCAGTCAGAGACTGACGTCATTTCGCCGAAATCTGAGGTTTGCAAGTTTGCTTTTCTTTGAAACTGAAATGATTTGTTCAGAACAGCAGGCCCACCATGCTCTGCCTGTCTCTATCAACACTTGTTGAATGCATGTCTTCATTAAATTGAAAAACACCAACAGGACATCCTGTTTTGAATACTTTTAAATGTCATATTTTGCACGTGTGGTAAAGTACATTCCTGTAAAGACAATAGATATTTGTCTATTTCCTCTGAGCCCCACTCTAGAGAGATGAATGGACTTTTATGCAAGAAATATATGATTTTGTTGTTCTAAATCCAATTGGACCCCAAAAAATGATTGACTTGAAGACACTGTGAAAACAGATGACTCGCTATTACAATACATTGTAATTACACAACAGAGTGGGACTGCGGCTGGTAGCGGCTCTATTCCCCATCTGGTCCCACTGAGCCCACTTAGAGCCCAAATGGTCTTACCAGTTTCCTGGCTTGACATTAGAAAGCAGGCTACTGTGTCTTACCAGTGTGGGTGCGGATGTGTCCAGAGAGTGCGTCCCGGCGGCGGCAGGCGTAGTTACAAAAGGGACATTTAAAGGGTTTCTCTCCAGAGTGCAGCTTTATGTGGCGCAGCAGGTTCCCCTTCTGGGTGAAGGAGGCTCCACACTGGGTACACTGGAATGGACGCTCACCTGACAACAACATGGACAGTCTTTTTTTTCAAATCCGACTATCACCTTGGAACAAAGCAGTGGAGCAATATTCAGTTAAAATGTATGGACCATATAAACACCACGTAAAGAAAAGTCAAAGGGTTCATGTTGATGAGGAACACAAAGACCTCCTATCAGGGTTGGGGTCAATACAGTTTTCAGTTCAGGAAACTCAATAGAAACTTGCCCGTTGTTTTCTAGGGGGATTTTTTAACCTAGTCTGCTGTCTGTTTATCTGGCCTCACCTGTGTGGATGCGCTTGTGCACCATCAGTACATTGGGCCCGATACAGTTCATTCCACACACGTCACATTGGAGCTTCCCATTGGGCAGTCGGATGGGACCAGGGGACGCAGGCTGAGGACTGGCCAGCTCCCCGTAACCACTTCCTGCACTCCCTCGACCCACCCTTCCTCCCAGCTCTCCACTCCCTTCTTCTATTGTATCCTCTCTGTCATCCCTCTCTCCTTTTCTCCTCTCTGGCTGTAGAGCACCAACAGGCTCATCATCACTGTCCTCCTCTACCTTAATAGAGTTCACTGGGTAGAGTGAAGACAGGGGAGAGACACTTTGTTCAAAACCTTCATCATAACTTAGCATATGGAACAGCATAGGGAAAGGGATGGGAAATGTATTTTGTTTTATTGCAATTAAGTAAATCTTTATAAATTGAAATAGCAAAATGTATTATATGGAAATAATTCCTCAAGTGAGATAACTGCTGGTGTTCTTTATAACTTTCAGTCAGTTTTGCATGTGATATATTATACAGTACATTCAATAGGTTATATACTGTAGATCACAGATAAAGACTTAAAAAGATGACTGACCACTGAGAGATTGGTTGAGAGAGGACTGTTGAGTTCTCACGGCCGCTACCCTCAGACCTCCACAGAAATCACCACGCTCTGTCGCCGTCTCTCCTCCACTGGCTGTGAAGTGAACACAATGTAATGTTGGAACATTTGATGCCCTTCAGGACACCTACAACACCAGGTGTTGCAGGAAGGCCAAGAAGATCATCAGTGACCCCAACCACCCGAGCCACTGCCTGTTCTCCCCGTTTCCATCACTCAGACGCGGGCAGTATAGGACCATCATGGCAAAAACTGTCAGTCTGGCCAATAGCTTCTACCCCCAGACCATCAGGCTGCTGAATAGCCACTAGTCAGCTACCTGCTCTCCCTGTCCCCATCATTACATTGTTAATATGTATATATTATTATTTATATTATTATCTATTTTTATTATTTTGGTCATGTTTTATTTCATTTTGTCCTGCATTGTTGTATCTCAGAGGTCAAACATTTCACTGTACCCTGTAATTACATCTGCAACCCTGTACATGTGACTATTAAACTCTCTAATCTATCCAGTCTTTCAAATACTTTTAGTTTTCTGTTTACCTGACATATATGAATGTCCATTGCAGTCATCAGCATTCATTCTCTCACCAGCTGCCTGTGGCACAGAGACAAAAACAGACTAGTCAGAGCAAAGATATGGTCCAACTCATGAGATATCCTAGCATACAACAATCTTCATCTTATCTTAAGTACATCTACCTGTCCTAAAACAAAAAAAGATATGCCATTTTGGATACCATTGTATGATGCTCACCATGTTAAATGTATCCTTTGCAGTAGATTTCTTTTGGTTCAAATATGTCTGAAGCCCAATGTAAAGCTGCAATAAATGCAGTATTAAATTGTTTCAGCCTTTGTATTGTGTGTCTAACTGGTACTTTGCTCTAGTCTATCTAGCTTCACCTATCCTCAGATGCCAGGAAATGCACATATGAGAAGATCAACATTTATAGTCAGTAACTGCTTGAACTGCCCTCCCTCCTACACCTACACATACCCAGGAAATGTGGGGTATATGTTTGATCACATTTCTCAGGTTTATCATCATGGTTGGTATATCAATTATAACATTTCATTAGTTTCATATATTTTAAATATTGCATGGATATTCTAATCAGAAACAAAGGTAACATTTTGGTTACTGAGTGAGCCTGACGGGGCCATCGTAAAACCAATCATCCATTAGCAAAAGAGGACATTGGAGCAGTAGACAACAGGGGCATAGCCGCAGGAAGATTTTTTGAGTTTCGGGGGGAGTTGGGGACAGAACCTATAATCACATTTGAGTAGTGGCTTACAGTTGAGCAGACACATTTTTAGGATTTCCACAGGCCTTTTATAAATGCATTTCATGCTATTCTATGTCATTTACATGATAGAAGACAGTAGAATATTTTTTCATACCACACAAATGACCATACGCAAGTTGGATACAATTTTTTAACTTAATTATTTTTCTTTCTCACTTATAATAATTTGTATTATTATTATTATTGTATATCATTGTTATTATTGTAGGCCTGTTTATTAATCTAAACCAGTTTTTTAAATATGCAAAACATAATTTGTTTAATTCTGTTGAGACATTTTTGTTGGCTAAATGAAGTTAAATCTGTATTTTTAATTGTGTGCTCCGTATTTAGTTTAAGTTACAAGTAGGCCTTTTGTAAAATAAATATCATTAGCCTATTGCTATCATTTGTTGGGTTACAGTAGGCACTAGCCTTTTTTGGTAGTTGCTGCAATCTAGCCTGTTCAAAACGTTTGTGAAGGTTTAAACCAGTTCGCAAGTGTTTGGTTTCATTCTGTTGAACCATTTGCTTTGGCCAAATTAAGTTCCAACTGTAACGTTGTGTTTGCTGTTATACAGTATTATCCTGCTCGTATTTTCGCTATAAACAATGGCTTGACTTACTTTTAATATTACCCTAATAAAGTTTAGAAACTTTTGTGAAGGTTTGGTGTGGTGTGGCTTTTAGCCTACACTGCAGGCCTATGATATGAAGACATTGTGCACCGGCAAACAATATAATGCTTATCTTTCAAAAAAAATTGATTAAAAAAATGACGAAATAGCCTCCTTCTGTACGCCTATACCTGTATAGCAGATATCTGTATAGCCTATCTGACAAGGATAAAGAAAGGCATGTTGGTGTTGTAGCATGCTGCCGGCATCTCTCTCTGCGGCTAGGCCTAAGCTTCTCTTTGTTTATATTTGTTTTATATTAATAAAATACAGCCTATAGGCCTATGAATACAATGCGCTGATGCATTTAGTGCTCAAATCTCTGACAGCTGAACAGTGAGGTGGACAAGTATTGTTTTAGGAAAGTAAAAACCAATAAAACAATAGGCTATAAAGTTTTGCATATGCTACACATCGAAACACAAGGAATAGTGTTTTTGTCATTTGTTATAGGCTGTTTTTAAGAACATGTAAATGTGGCTCATTTGGCCCAAAATCCCTAATTTATTAATTTATAGCATGTCAGGTGCCACATTTTACAAAAGGAAACACACACATATATATATATATAAGTTAATTTTATAGACTAGTGCAGCCTATACTATATATATATATATATATATATATATATATATATATATATATATATATATATATATATATATATACATACACATACATACATACATACATACATACATACATACATACATACATACATACATACATACATACATACATACATACATACATACATACATACATAGTATTGGCTGCACTAGTCTATAACATTCATTTTCCAGTGACACTGACTCACCCAATGATGAAGATGACATAGGCTACTCACCTGTGATGACCAATGAGTTTGTGCCAATATCTCAAGATAACCTACTTTGAAAAACAGTGCTGTTTGCTCAGAATCGGCCATCCTGACGGTAAGTGCTTGTGATAAAACTTAACCCACAGGTAATTTCTTTAGAATCAAATCAAATCAAATTGTATTTGTTACACGCTCCGCATACAACAGGTAGACCTTACAGTGAAATGCTTACTTACAAGCCCTTAACCAAGAAGCTAGACGCTATTGATCCTCTGTATATAAATTATGCTCTCTGGTGTAGTATTTAGAATTTTTTATTTATGTCTGTTCAGACAGGAGTAATACCATTTTGGGGGGAATTATTTTTTATAAAGACATTTTGGCAAAATGATTTCAATTTAACCCGCAGCACCGCTACTTCCCGCAGCTTTGAGCAGGGGCGGTACAGAAGCAACAGGCGCCTGTACCGCCGCTGCGGTGTGCCAATCATCTTCATGGGAGACATTCGTCTCGTTAGATGGGAACTTCCCCATCCGAAAACCACACGTCAAACTAGCGGAATACTGTTTCTTCTGAGCCGTTGCTATGGCACCCACCACCCGACAAATGCCATACATCTAAACTAGTCCGAAACACATCCTTGCCAAAATGTCACTTTTCATGTCATACCGTCGTTGTTAGCAAATGCATCATTATCTACCTTACCTGGTGAAAGACTGTTATGTCGTTTTTAAATGTCAGAATATCTGTTTGTTGATATCTTTGACAACGGCAGCATATCCGGAATCTTCTTTTACCTGGGAATCCCGGTCGTCACTAGTTAACACAGCCACAAAGTCATACATCCCGCCTATTTCTACAATATATCTTCTTAAAATCAGATTTTAAACATAACCGTAACCACATGGTAACCTTATGCATAACCCTAACCTTAAATTAAGAATAAAAAGCACATTTTTATTTGCATACATTTTTACGATATAGCCTTTGTGGCTGTGTTATCTAGTGGAAACCGGGAATCCCAGACAACTTCCGGGCCCATGCTGGGATACAGTGTTTCCACTAGTTACCACAGCCACAAAGTCAAAAGGGACTATCGTAAAAATTCATAAAAACAAATATGTGCTTTTTGGTCTTGATTTAGGGTTTGGTAAAAGCTTAGCAGTGTGGTTGGGGTTTTGGTTAGGTTTCAAATCAGATTTTGTGTGTAGCTTGTGAGGTGTGTAAATACTGTTTTTTGTTGTGTTGCTTTTTGTGCTATTGCGCTGTCTGTCTGTCTGTCTGTCTGCATGCTACGGGTTGCTTGTCATATGGTGCTCTGCATGTGCTCACTGCTCATTGTTTGTTTGTATTGCTATTGTAATTATTTAAATAGCTTACCGAGGGACATGGGGTTGAAAATTATCCGGCTAAAAAATAAACGAAATAAAGTAAAGTATATATATAGCGGGATTAAGACTTTGTGGCTGTGGTAACTAGTGACGAATGGGATACCGGCCGAAAATACAACAGATAACCTGATCATCATCCAGTGATTGCCGAAAACATAGATGCGTAATAATGTGAGAAAAACCTGATTTATTCAGCCACCAAAAACTAGCCTAAATATTTGTGCATCAACCATGTATGATGTGGTTGCTAATAAAGCATTTTAGGCTACTACTAGTGCATTCATTGTCAATCATTAGGGTGATGCAATTGATGATTAAAAAAAAGGAGGCAGGTAATTGACAACATATTTGAATGAAAAGTAATTAACTGTGTGAATGTACTTAATAATTTATACTGTGAAGAGTGAAGCATTCCCAGTCCATAGGTGTTCTACCAGAAGATGGCAGCAAACACCACCAAGACTACCCCCTACACAATGTATGTTCTGTGAGCTGCTCTGATGTTCAAATGAAGTATACTAGTCATGTTACAACTCCCTGTAAAGTATGTTAATTCATATATTTGGTATATTTCATGACTCGAATAACGAGCTGACTGTAGATTATTTTAGTGAAACCAGCTATGTGCCACGTCATTGGCATTTCAGGATTGACAAGAGTCTAGGAGGAAAATCACTTATTTCAATAGAGGCTTCTGTCATCTGAGCAGAATCTGATAGGCTTCCTGGATCTGTATAAACACATTCTGTGACTCTTCCATCTTGCTGCCAGGGTTACGAGTAGTTACGTGTTATCTCCTCCATAAAGCTGCCTCATTCACTGATAACAGCTGAAACACAACACATTTACATAGTATGAGGTGGGCACAGAAGGGCATGCTCATTGATATATGGCAAATAGAGCCAACCAGCAGCATCAACAGTATATGACGGGAATGTATATATGCTATTATAACACTATTGTAACTGCCCCAAAGGCAACCACATCAATAGTATCTTACAGTGGCTTGCGAAAGTATTCACCCCCTTGGCATTTTTCCTATTGTGTTGCCTAACAACCTGGAATTAAAATTGTTTTTTTTTGTGGGATTGTATCATTTGATTTACACAACATGCCTACCACTTTGAAGATGCATTTAAAAAAATTGTGAAACAAGCAAGAAATTAGACAAAAAAACTGAAAACTTCAGCGTGCCTAACTATTCATCTCCCCAAAGTCAATACTTTGTAGAGTCACCTTTTGCAGCAATTACAGCTGCAAGTCTCTTGGGGGTATGTCTCTATAAGCTTGGCACATTTAGCCACTGGGATTTTTGCCCAATCTTCAAGGCAAAACTGCTCCATCTCCTTCAAGTTGGATGGGTTCTGCTGGTATACAGCAATCTTTAAGTCATAGCACAGATTCTCAATTGGATTGAGGTCTGGGCTTTGACTAGGCCATTCCAAGACATTTAAATGTTTCCCCATAAACATCTTGAGTGTTGCTTTAGCAGTATGCTTAGGATCATTGTCCTGCTGGAAGGTGAACCTCTGTCCCAGTCTCTAATCTCTGGAAGACTGAAACAGGTTTCCCTCGAAAATTTCCCTGTATTTAGCACCATCCATCATTCCTTCAATTCTGACCAGTTTCCCAGTCCCTGCCAATGAAAAACATCTCCACATCATGATGCTGTCACCACCACGCTTCACTGTGGGGATTGTGTTCTTGGGGTGATGAGAGGTGTTGGGTTTGCGCCAGACATAGCATTTATCTTGATGGCCAAAAAGCTCAATGTTAGTCTCATCTGACCAGAGTACCTTCTTCCATATGCTTGTGGAGTCTCCCACATGCCTTTTGGTGAACACTTTAAGCAATGTCTTTTTTATGGCCACTCTTCCGTAAACCCAGCTCTGTGGACTGTACAGCTTAAAGTGTTCCTATGGACAGATCTCCGCTGTGGAGATTTGTAGCTCCTTCAGGGTTATCTTTGGTTTCTTTGTTGATTCTCTGATTAATGCCCTCCTTGCCTGGTCCGTGAGTTTTGGTGGGCAGCTCTCTCTTGGCATGTTTGTTGTGGTGCCATATTCTTTCAATTTTTTAATAATGAATTTAATGGTGCTCCGTGGGATGCTCAAAGTTTCTTATATTTTTTTATAACCCAACCCTGATCTGTACTTCTCCACAACTTTGTCCCTGACCTGTTTGAAGTGCTCCTTGGTCTTCATGGTGCCGCTTACTTGGTGGTGCCCCTTGCTTAGTGGTGTTGCAGACTCTGGGGCCTTTCAGAACAGGTGTATATATACTGAGATCATGTGACAGATCACGTGACACTTAGATTGCACACAGGTGGACTTTATTTACAGTTGAAGTCGGAAGTTTACATACCACTTAGCCAAATACAGTTTTTCACAATTCCTGACATTTAATCCTAGTAAAAAGTCCTTGTCTTAAGCCAGTTAGGATCACCTGTCACGTCCTGACCATAGTGAGTGTTATTTTCTATGGTAGATTAGGTCAGGGCGTGACAGGGGGTGTTTGTCTGGTTTTTGTATGTCTATGTTTTGGTTCTAGGTTTGTATTTCTATGTTGGTGTTATTTGGCATGACCTCCAATTAGAGGCAGCAGGTTGTCGTTGTCTCTAATTGGAAGTCCTATTTAAGTTTAGGTTTGTTCCACAGGTGTTTGTGGGTGATTGTTCTTCGTGAGGTTTATGTTCCTCCAGCGGCACGGTTTGTTGTTTTGTATTTACTTAAAGTGTTAATTGTTGCATTCGGTTTCACTGATTTAAATAAAACATGTGGAACTACGAAAACGCTGCATCTTGGTCGGCTCTTTCAAACAGCCGTGACATCACCACTTTATTTTAAGAATTTGAAATGTCAGAATAATAGTAGAGAGAATGATTTATTTCAGCTTTTATTTCTTTCATCACATTCCCAGTGGGTCAGAAGTTTACATACACTCAATTAGTATTTAGTTGCATTGCCTTTACATTGTTTAACTTGGATCAAACGTTTTGGGTAGCCTTCCACAAGCTTCCCACAATAAGTTAGGTGAAGTTTGGCCCATTCCTCCTGACAGAGCTGGTATAACTGAGTCAGGTTTGTAGGCCTCCTTGCTCGCACATACTTTTTCAGTTCTTCCCACAAATTTTCTATAGGATATGAGTCAGGGCTTTGTGATGGCCACTCCAATACCTTGACTTTGTTGTCCTTAAGCCATTTTGCCTTTGGAAGTATGCTTGGGGTCATTGTCCATTTGGAAGACCCATTTGCGATCAAGCTTTAACTTCTTGATGTCTTGAGATGTTGTTTCAATATATCCACATAATGTTCCTCTCATGATGCCATCTATTTTGTGAAGTGCACCAGTCCCTCTTGCAGCAAATCACCCCCACAACATGATGCTGCAACCCCCGTTCTTCACGGTTGGGATGGTGTTCTTCGGCTTGCAAGCCTTCCCCCTTTTCCTCCAAACATAACGATGGTCATTATAGCCAAACAGTTCTATTTTTGTTTCATCAGACAAGAGGACATTTCTCCAAAAAGTATGATCTTTGTCCCCATGTGCAGTTGCAAACCGTAGTCTGGCTTTTTTTATGCCGGCTTTGGAGCATTGGCTTCTTCCTTGCTGAGCGGCCTTTCAGGTTATGTCGATATAGGACTCGTTTTACTGTGGATATAGACACTTTTGTACCTGTTTCCTCCAGCATCTTCACAAGGTCCTTTGCTGTTGTTCTGGGATTGATTTGCACTTTTCGTACCAAAGTACGTTCATCTCTAGGAGACAGAACACGTCTCCTTCCTGAGCAGTATGACGGCTGCGTGGTCCCATGGTGTTTATACTTGCATACTATAGTTTGTACAGATGAACGTGGTACCTTCAGGCGTTTGGAAATTGCTCCCAAGGTTGAACCACACTTGTGGAGGTCTACCAATTTTTTTTCTGATGTCTTGGCTGATTTCTTTAGATTTTCCCATTATGTCAAGCAAAGAGGCACTGAGTTTGAAGGTAGGACTTGAAATACATCCACAGGTACACCTCCAATTGACTCAAATGATGTCAATTAGCCTATTAGAAGCTTCTAAAGCCATGACATAATTTTCTGGAATTTTCCAAGCTGTTTAAAGGCACAGCCAACTTAGTGTATGTAAACTTCTGACCCACTGGAATTGTAATACAGTGAATTATAAGTGAAATAATCTGTCTGTAAACAATTGTTGGAAAAATTACTTGTCTCATGCACAATGTAGATGTCCTAACCGACTTGCCAAAACAATAGTTTTTTAACAAGAAATCTGTGGGCTGGTTGAAAAACGAGTTTTAATGACTCCAACCTAAGTGTATGTAAACATCTGACTTCAACTGTATGTAAATGTTAAGTTGTCTGTTGTTTTTGTCTATTTGTGTTTTTGTTTATTGTCAAAGGAAGTGGAAGTGTTATTAGCGTGTCGCCGTTATTATCACATGGAGGAGTCAAAGATGTTCTACTATGTTCTCTCATCTATCTGTGGAGGAGTTTTTGGAAACATTCCATGCGCAGTTTCAGCTCCTCTAGGAAGGGACATTGCAGGCTAGCTCAGTACTGCCACCTCTCCGACGTACTACAGGCTGCAATTAGCAACAAAATTATCCTTATAACTTCGTCTGTGTGTGATTTGAAAGTAATCGGTTCAAGGACATACATCTGGGCCCTGTTTCAGAATGAGGATTTAGTGAAAACTCAAGAGTTAGTCGACTCAGAGTTGAAGGAAACTCTGGGTTTTCGGTTTCACAAAACCAGTTCAGTTTAACGCTGAGTCCGTTACTATGGCAACATACTCCGTGAAGCTAACCTGCTCGCTGGCAGGTTTTCTTCAACTAACCCTGAGGTCCTCCTCTTCTTTAGCTGAAGCCTGCAGACTGAAGGAGGTGTCAGACATGGCGTGTCCTTTTCTTGAAGAGACAGTTGATATTGAAGCACAAATACTCCGCAGAAATCTCAGTCGGGAGAGGGTGATCAGACCCCTCTTGGAAGTTTTATCATTCCCTGATGATTATCTGTTTGAGCATTTCCGTTTTTCTGCACAATCGATCATCCATCGGAACAATATTCCCAGCCCTCATATCATTCATATGACACATCGTGGGCATGCTCTTAGTTCGGGAACAAATTATTTTGTGTTGCACTTCGTTTATTTTCGCCAACGGGAGTTTCCTATACATCGGTGACGCTGAGCATATTTCCAAGGCAACCGTCTGTCAGGCTGTCAGAAATGTGCCTCTTGCACTGAAACGTTTACTGTACACTTGTGGTGTTCCCAAGTCACAGACCCACAAGACTCAAAGAAGAATCCATAGAATTGCAGGTATCAGTCTAAGCAATAATTTATTTAGTATGAAGCTTTGAGACTTGATGCACTAATCAGTTCATTTGATATATTTGAGGGTTTCCAGGTGTGATTGGCTGCATAGATGGCACTCATATTCCTATCACAGCTCCTTCAGTAAATGAAGGAGATTATGTGAATAGGAAGTCTTTTCACAGCATTAATGTGCAGGTAGGCCTAAATATTATCCTTTAGCATACCAAATGAAAGATACTTCACAATACAGCTAATTACTGTTCTGCACTGAGAAGATCATGTGATGCAGCCCACATCATCAGCAACATGGAAGCAAAGTGGCCTGGGTCTGTGCATGACTAGCACATTTTTTGTGAGTATACACTGAGCGCTAGATTTGCCTGTGGTGAGTTTATATATATATAGCTATGTCCTATTATAATCAATATTTTGTTTCCTCTTACTGCAACTGAATCCTCGTGTTATCATAGGTGAGTTCGATGGTTACTTGCTCGGTGACAGAGGGTACCCCTACCAGCCCTATTTGCTTGCCCGGCCTGCAGCAACATTATAACTTGGCTCACTGCAGGACACGAGCCAGGGTAGAGATGACCATCGGGATGCTCAGGGCCTGGTTCCAGTGCCTTCGTAGGGTCAGGGTCACCCCAGAAAAGGCATGTGACATTATTGTGGCTTGTGTGATTCTCCACAACATTGCCACAATTAGAGAACAATGTCCTACTCAACCAGTGAACGATCCAGACCACCCCGCTGACACCAGATGGAAGAGCAGTATGCTACCATCATTTCTGATTGACCCATCACCTCCCCAGTGTCAAGTAAAGACAATATGCCTTTCTTTTTATTAAGTATTCTTTATTTTATTCTTTATTTCCTGCAAGTACAAATGCAGTACAGTAGTTTTTATTTTGTTCAAACAAGTAAAATCATCCATCTGTGGGCATCTCACACACCTTTAACTGATGTTCCAGCAGTTGTATTTTTTTTTTAATCTTTTGCATCTGCAGCCTTATGTGGTCAATTTCTAAATTACATTTTTCAATTTGTTTCTCTAAGTACACCCTGTACAGCTGTTTCACGGGGAGATATAGGGACACAAAAAAATGACATTGAATTTCACAGTGCCAGGTCTACTTCGTTTCATTGCAAGTCATGGACCAATGTTGTAGCCTCATATTTTGGGGTGGCAAGTAGCCTAGTAGTTAGAGCGTTGGGCCAGTAACCGAAAGGTTGCTAGATCGAATCCCTGAGCTGACAAGGCAAAAATCTGTCGTTCTGCCCCTGAATAAGGCAGTTAACCCACTGTTCCTAGACCGTCATTGTAAATAAGAATTTGTTCTTAACTGACTTGCCCGGTTAAATAAAGGGCAAAAAACACTATGCTGAACAATATCTGTGGAGGTGGATGGACCCTCATTGTAATTTCATTGCTCTTTTAGAGAAAAAGAAGGTGGAAGTTTTATTATGGTACAACACTATCATCAACTGTTAGATGTTATTTTTAAGGTGTAAACCTCAATAGGCCTCTCTGTATATTCCCTCTGCGGCAGCTGACAAGGTCTCTTCATCCTCCTCCTGCAATGAAAATTAACAATTTTGGTGTTCTACTCTAAAAACATTATGAGAAATCTGTGGCGTATTAAGAGGTCTGCATGGAGGTCTGTTATGGCAGAAGGCTCCACCAGACAGATTACACCATCAGTAACTGGTAGAAGATTAGACAGTTAAATTATAACTTTACCCAGAAAAGTGCCCCACCTAATTTTAATTTTACAACAGTGTGCAGGCCACATCACAATTTCTCAAATATATAACTCTGAGTCACCTTAAAATAGATTATGTCTGAAGGACAACTAAGAATCTGAAAAAGTAACAGCAGTTAATTACAAAGAATTGTACCGATATAATAAAATCAGTGTGCAAAGTTGTGTCTAAGATGGATGTGCGGGCGTAACTGAGGTACCACTGGCAAAAGGAAGAATGTACATATATCATGAATTTGAATAACTAACTTCTTATGTAGGCCCTTGTGTCCTGGGGGGGTGGTTGGGTCAGATGAGCTTCCTCCAGAGATGCCTTCAGCAATACGTCATCCACTGTTTTGACTGAGGGCCATCTCTTCAGCCTCTGAGTGGTGGTGGTGGTGGTCCCCCACCTGTTTTTCGGCCCTCAGCCTTTTTCTATTGGCTATAATGGAGGTCAAATTTGAACATGTCCAGTAAGCACAACATGTAGAGACATGTATGTATAAAGGCATTAGGTTTTACTTTCAAATAGACAATATTAAATACTGCCAGTGTTGGGATGGCTGAAAAATGAACTTTTTTTTTGCTTAGATTTTTCTTTTTCACTAACTACTTAAATATATCACATGTTGAATGTAGCCACTGAATGCTGTTTAATTAGGAAGGGTAGGCTAAACAACATCACAATTGCTTGTAATGAAATTATACCTTACCTGTTTGAAGTATTTTTAAATTACATCTTCAGTTGCTGCCAAGTACGTTTTGTGCCTGTTGGGTTGCACCTGCATAAATATTAACACGCACACACACAGACACACACACACACACACACGCACACACACTATATAAATGTTGAATAAGTGGAACACTCAAGATAAAACTTATTTTTTTTTCAATTAATACTCATGCATTGACTCAGTCAGCAATTTTCTGCCACACCAGCTCACGTTGTTTTGCTGCTGCTATTGTATTGATTTTTTTCTTAAATGTATACTCATATTCTGCATACGCATTCATTAATATTTCTAACTCCACCGGGCGAAGTAGGAGGTTTGAGACCGTTTTTCTCCTGTTGCCATGATGAATCATGTTATCTGCGTTCCATTGATGAGGGCTTTTTATCTCCTCATGCACATGCTTTACTCAGGGTTAACTTAACTCAGAGTTGACTGAACTAAGTTCTACAAAATTTCCATCAACATGTTAAATGTGCAACCAGAGGGAAAAAAATTCTAGATCACCTGTACTCCACACACAGACGCGTACAAAGCTCTCCCTCGCCCTCCATTTGGTAAATCTGACCACAACTCTATCCTCCTGATTCCTGCTTACAAGCAAAAATTAAAGCAGGAAGCACCAGTGACTCGGTCTATAAAAAGTGGTCAGATGAAGCAAATGCTAAACTACAGGACTGTTTTGCTAGCACAGACTGGAACATGTTCCAGGATTCTTCCGATGGCATTGAGGAGAACACTGGCTTTATCAATAAGTGCATCGAGGACGTTGTCCCCACAGTGACTGTATGTACATACCCCAACCAGAAGCCATGGATTACAGGCAACATTCGCACTGAGCTAAAGGGTAGAGCTGCCCCTTTCAAGGTGCGGGACTCTAACCCGGAAGCTTACAAGAAATCCTGCTATGCCCTGCGACGAACAATCAAACAGGCAAAGCGTCAATACAGGGCTGAGATTGAATCATAATACACCGGCTCCGACGCTCGTCTTATGTGGCAGGGCTTGCAAACTATTACAGACTAGAAAGGGAAGCACAGACACGAGCTGCCCAGTGACACGAGCCTACCAGACGAGCTAAATCACTTCTATGCTCGCTTCAAGGCAAGCAACACTGAGGCATGCATGAGAGCATCAGCTGTTCCGGATGACTGTGTGATCACGCTCTCCGTAGCCGATGTGAGAAAGACCTTTAAACAGGTCAACATACACAAGGCTGCGGGGCCAGACGGATTACCAGGACGTGTGCTCCGGGCATGTGCTGACCAACTTGCAGGTGTCTTCACTGACATTTTCAACAAGTCCCTGATTGAGTCTGTAATACCAACATGTTTCAAGCAGATCACCATAGTCCCTGTGCCCAAGAACACTAAGGCAATCTACCTAAATGACTACAGATGCGTAGCACTCACGTCCGTAGCCATGAAGTGCTTTGAAAGGTTGGTAATGGCTCACATCAACACCATTTTCCCAGAAACCCTAGACCCACTCCAATTTGCATACCGACCAAACAGATCCACAGATGATGCAAACTCTATTGCACTCCACACTGCCCTTTCCCACCCGGACAAAAATAACACTTATGTGAGAATGCTATTCATTGACTACAGCTCAGCGTTCAACACCATAGTACCCTCAAAGCTCATCGCTAAGCTAAGGATCCTGGGACTAAACACCTCCCTCTGCAACTGGATCCTGGACTTCCTGACGGGCCACCCCCAGGCGGTGAGGGTAGGTAGCAACACATCTGCCACGCTGATCCTCAACACTGGAGCTCCCCAGGGGTGCGTGTTGAGTCCTTTCCTGTACTCCCTGTTCACCCATGACTGCATGGCCAGGCACAACTCCAACACCATCATTAAGTTTGCAGACGACACAACAGTGGTAGGCCTGATCACCGACAACGACGAGACAGCCTATAGGGAGGAAGTCAGAGACCTGGCCGTGTGGTGCCAGAATAACAACCTCTCCCTCAATGTGACCAAGACTAAGGAGATGATTGTGGACTACAGGAAAAGGAGGACCGAGCACACGCCCCCATTCTCATCGACGGGGCTGTAGTGGAGCAGGTTGAGAGCTTCAAGTTCCTTGGTGTTCACATCAACAACAAACTAGAATGGTCCAAACACACCAAGACAGTCGTGAAGAGGGCACGACAAAGCCTATTTCTGAACAGGTAATCAAATGGCTACCAGGACTATTTGCATTGTGTGCCCCCCCCAACCCCTCTTTTACGCTACCGCTACTCTCTGTTCATCATATGCATAGTCACTTTAACCATATCTACATGTACACACTACCTCAATCAGCCTGACTAACCGGTGTCTGTATATAGCCTTGCTACTGTATATAGCCTGTCTTTTTACTGTTGTTTTATTTCTTTACCTACCTATTGTTCACCTAATACCTTTTTTGCACTATTGGTTAGAGACTGTAAGTAAGCGTTTCACTGTAAGGTCTACCTACACCTGTTGTATTCGGCTTGTGACAAATAAACTTTGATTTGATTGATTTAATTGTTATGGTCTGTTCTGAAACCGAAAACTCTTGAGTTTGACAGCCTGGAGTTAGTCAACCCAAAGTTCAGGTTTAATCTCAGAGTTTGTTAAACCTGCTTTCTGAAACAGGGCCCTGGTAAATTAGAAGCAATTATGATTGTGTTCGAGAGAAAATATATATATATACATCCACGAATAAAAACGTACTGAACGCAGCCCAGGTAGCGATACAGCTAACCACCACCCATTCTCCTGGATCGCCCGCCCAGTCGCCACCCCCATGTGTAACGCGCACGGAGGACAGTTACTTGCTAGTGGAGTTTAAACGAAACAGGCTGCGCGACCGTAGCTTTGTCGTTAGTTTGAGAAGTTTAGGACAAATGTAGTTCGCTTGCCACACTGTTCTAACCAGAGAGAGATGCTTTGTTGTTTTACTATACTACCATCCCGTCCTAGCGCTTTTAGCCACGTTTTATCATATTTTAACCCCTGCGTCATGGTTTCGTAGGATGGAAGTAGACGACGTGTCGGTTAGAGAGCAACTTTTCCACAACAAAGTGCGAGAGACTTTTGTAAGTACGCTAATGCTCTTTGTTTATAAACCTCAAAACCTACATAACAAATAATTTCCGCGAGATCTTAATCCGTGGTGCATTTCGGGAAGTGGCTGTATTATGTTTATAAAAGTTTGCATACTGATAGTGATGTTAACGTTTCTTCCTCTACTGAAATTCTGTGATTACTGCAGCCTATAACTTATTACAAGGGAATCTCTTTACAGGGGTGTGTGTGTGTGTGTGTGTGTGTGTGTGTGTGTGTGTGTGTGTGTGTGTGGCTGGTCATTAATGTGGCTGAGACACAGAAGGGTGACCCAAGGAGCCTTTTCTTCCACCTTGGGCCTCCATCCATATACATTTATGTATGTCCCTATGTTTCTTCTCGTAGAGCCTTGGCTGTAGGCTATCATGGTTGTGTGTAATGAGAGCCATGCATAACTTATAGTTGTATAGATTCATTCAGTATATAAAACATGTACTTTAATGAATGGCTATATGTAATGATTTTACCAGAACTGTTGCCACCTAATTCCACCACATTGACTTCTTTATGGGATGTTAGCCTGGGTTGTGTTCAGTAGGGCACACTGTAGCAAAACGTTATGCAACATTAAATGTATATCTGCATTCTATTTGGACAAGTTTTGGTGGTACCTCTTTCACTCAGTTTTAAAACATTTTGTCCTTACTGAATACAACACTGTACTGATGGCACAGAACAGCTCCTGCTGAACTTCAGACCTGATTAGTATTGCTTCAACAGGGCACATCGAGACGACCCTTAACCCCGCAACGCACAGCAGTTCTCATGTAGACCTAGCTACAGCAGAGCACGCCTTGTTCCATGAGCCAAAAAGATAACAGCACTGTACTTTAAAGACCACATCTAATCTTGCATTTTGTAGGCCTATTCTGTGAGTCAGAAATGACGACAACATTGCAAAACGCCAAGACCCTCATGATGTGAAATTGTATTTCAGTATCTAGACTAGAGGTCGACCGATTATGATTTTTTTTTACGCCGATACCGATTATTGGAGCACCAAAATTAATCGGTTAATCAGACTATTTAAAAAAAATATATACACATTTGTAATAATGACAATTACAACAATACTGAATGAACACTTATTTTAACTTAATATAATACATCAATAAAATCAATTTAGTCTCAAATAAATAATGACATGTTTAATTTGGTTTAAATAATGCAAAAACAAAGTGTTGGAGAAGAAAGTAATAGTGCAATATGTGCCATGTAAAAAAGCTAATGTTTAAGTTCCTTGCTCAGAACATGAGAACATATGAAAGCTGGTGGTTCCTTTTAACATGAGTCTTCAATATTCCCAGGTAAGAAGTTTTAGGTTGTAGTTATTATAGGACTATTTCTCTCTATACCATTTGTATTTCATATACCTTTGACTATTGGATGTTCTAATAGGTACTTTAGTATTGCCAGCCTAATCTCGGGAGTTGATAGGCTTGAAGTCATAAACAGCGCAATGCTTGAAGCACAGCGAAGAGCGTCTGGCAAATGCAGGAAAGTGCTGTTTGAATGAATGCTTACGAGCCTGCTGCTGCCTACCACCGCTCAGTCAGACTGCTCTATCAAATCATAGACTTAATTATAATATAACACACAGAAATATGAGCCTTAGGTCATTAATATGGTCAAATCCGGAAACTATCATTTCAAAAACAAAACGTTTATTCTTTCGGTGAAATACGGAACCGTTCCATATTTTATCTAACCGGTGGCATCCCTAAGTCTAAATATTGCTGTTACATTGCACAACCTTCAATGTTATGTCATAATTATGTACAATTCTGGCAAATTAATTACGGTCTTTGTTAGGAATAAATGGACTTCACACAGTTCGCAACGAGCCAGGCAGCCCAAACTGCTGCATATACCATGACTCTGCTTGCACTGAATGCAAGAGAAGTGACACAATTTCCCTAGTTAAAAGAAATTCATGTTAGCAGGCAATATTAACTAAATATGCAGGTTTAAAAATATATACTTGTGCATTGATTTTAAGAAGGGCATTGATGTTTATGGTTAGGTACACATTGGTGCAACGACAGTGCTTTTTTTCGCAAATGGGCTTGTTAAATCACCCGTTTGGCGAAGTAGGCTGTGATTCAATGATAAATTGATAAATTAACAGGCACCGCATCGATTATATGCAATGCAGGACACGTTAGATAACTACACATGGTTGATGATATTACTAGTTTAACTTGTGATTATGTTAAGATTGATAGTTTTTTTTATAAGATAAGTTTAATGCTAGCTAGCACCTTACCGTGGCTCCTTGCTGCACTCGCATAACAGGTAGTCAGCCTGCCACGCAGTCTCCTCGTGGAGTGCAATGTAATCGGCCATGATCGGTGTCCAAAAATGCAGACTACCGATTGTTATGAAAATTTGAAATCGGCCCTAATTAATCGGCCATTCCGATTAACCGGTCAACCTCTAATCTAGACATACTCCATATGTTACAGCAGACTATAATGGGTAGAACTATACAAAGATAGGTGTGTATCATGTATGGTTCACGGCTCATATGGTCTTATGGGTCCTTAAAATTTCATCATGATAACAAAAATATGTTTGATACAAATGTAAAAGCATGTGAAACCCCCAGAACAATCTGAGATGCCAAAAATACTTTCGGGCTACGCTGGTGTGGAATCGCCCAATAGGCTTAATGCTAAAAAGATGCTTCAATGCCCAAAGCGTATCCTGACATTGCCCTTTTCACCTAGGCCTAATGTTTCTCAAGTATCCCAGCCCTTGCTTAACCTTTTAGCGAACATACAGTCCTAAGCTTATTTCTTCACTGTTTGTTCTCTCTCACACACGGTATAATCATTTGACCTCTGGTCATTAAAGGGGCTGTAGCCTTGGTTTATCATCATTGACCCTCATCTTGCTACCTTGAAAATGACTTGGTAGTTAACGTTTCAGTAATCTTGTGACGTCATCCTTCCAAAGTGTATCAGAGACCAGAAGGTGTTCTGTCCCACATCAGTATTGATCTGTTATTCAACTTCCTCTCGGTAATGTGAAATATTTGGGCTATTATTATAAGGACGTGCAGACTTTTCCTGTTCCAAACCATTTGTTGATTGTTTTTGTCTGTTGCGCATCAATTAGATCTATCCTCTTGTTCCACTTGTAAACCTAGCATTGTACAAACTCCTCAATGGGTTGGCTTGAAAGCGAGGTAGCTGCAGCTTTTCTTTTTACTCTGCCACTGTCTCCATCTGTACAGAATGGGTTTTTACTCTGCCGCTGTTTCCATCTGTACAGAATGGGTTTTACTCTGCCGCTGCCTCCATCTCTACAGAATGGGTTTTTACTCTGCCGCTGCCTCCATCTCTACAGAATGGGTTTTTACTCTGCCGCTGCCTCCATCTCTACAGAATGGGTTTTTACTCTGCCGCTGCCTCCATCTCTACAGAATGGGTTTTTACTCTGCCGCTGCCTCCATCTGTACAGAATGTTTTTTTTCGGGGCATTTAAAAAAAAAGAAAACCGTTGCGCCCACTTTCTGCACCGCCTTCAATACAAAAGCCCATCCTTTGGCCGTTAAACCCAAATGAAACCCTCTTGAAACTCCAGCTCCTTGTTCTCAAATGCCTGGCCAACTGGGCAGTGCCTTCAACACAAGCTCAGGCAGGCAGAGACCCTGGCCATTAGACACACTCTAAACTCTGGCTCCTCGGCCTATTCTTGACAACCAGGTTCATGTTGGGGCAGGAAGTGAGCAGTAGAACACCATGTTTCAGAAAGGGTTTATTCCTTTTTAAGTTTGCCCAACTTTCTACCACCACCTTCCACAGAAGCCCAGCCTCCGGCCGTTAAAACCCATTCTAAGCCCAGCTCCTTGTTTAGAACTGCCTGGACAGAAAGTTGCCTTTCTCCAGTTAGAACTCAACATGTGTTTTTCACCTACAACGGCTGACTGGTCTCTCGGTCTGTCCCTCTCTCTCTGCTGGCTAGGTCTTTCACCCCCTTGTGATCCCCCTCCTACCTACCGGTACTTTCTCTTTGTGGGATATAGCAGGCTTATTGCGAACACAGCGCATTGAAGGATTTCCTCCACAGTTTGTTGGCTAATTTTGATGCTGAGCATTTGTAGCGTCATTGTTTTGTTGCGACATGCATTTGACATTTTGCGGTACCAGGCTAGCTATACGTCACGATTGGTAAGAATTTCTCAACAAACCTACAAAACCATAGGCTACTTGGCGTATGCGTTATGTAAGGAACAATGAAGGGGAATGTTTGTTACCAGTCATGTCTGTAGAGAAGGCATTGTTTTGTGTTGCATTCAGTTCATGTTGGGAAAACAAAACATTGTAGACAGTCTCAGATACCTGTCCTGTTAGCTGGACAGGTATCTGGACAGATAATTGTCCAAGTGCTAAATTGTCACTGTTGGGGACATCAGCCCAACCAGGATATAGTGTGGGATCTATTCTCACTGCCTCAATGAGAAACCATCCTGGAATGGCAGCGATTTTAGGAACTTCACTGTGGTTAGGGTCCAGTTGTTAATATGGGTGATACAACCACTTGTTTTCCCCAAATCTCATTGTTGCCATCCTTTAAAGTGGGTCAGGGACACCGCCTGTCCCACCCATGGATTGGAGGAGGAACCCCACTTTGTCACTGTACCATATGTCCTCATCTTCTGTTGTTAAATGTACTTTATGTCAGAGTAATGTAGTGTCTATGCATTGATATGAAGGTGGGTGCGTGTGCAGATGCGTTTCTCTCCTTAAATATTATTCTACAGTGAAGAATAGAACAGGAAGTTGTTGGCCTTCTACTGCAGTGAAATAATGCCCTAGAAACGTGATCATATGTATTGAAGGTGCTCCTGCTCGTCTTTGCAGGTGATGAGTAGATCATCGAGGTAACATTGGACCCCAGTGAGCCCGCTCAGTATCTGGTCCATAGCTCTCTGAAACAAGGCTGGAGCTGAGGTGATTCCAAAAGGAAGCCTCCGGTACCTGTACAGTCCTTTGTGAGTCACTATGGTCAACAGTTCTTGTGACTCTTGGTCCACATGCATCTGTAGATAGGCCTGACATAAGTCTATCTTACTGAATTTCTGTCCTCCAGCTAAACCAGAAAAGAGGTCGTCAATGAGGGGTAGTGGATATTTTTCAGCAGTCAAGACTGGGTTAATGGTGACTTTGAAATCACCACAGAGTCTGAGTGATCCATCTTTTTTTATGACTGGAACAACAGGTGTAGCCCATTCACAAACATTCACTGGATCCAATACTCCACTCTCCACTAGTCTGTTTAGCTCAATTTCAACTTTTGGTTTTATGGCGTATGGGACAGGTCTAGCTTTGAAGCATTTTGGCTTGCTGTCTGGTTTCACGGTCAGTTTAACTGTTATGTCCTTCATACTGCCAAGGTCTCCTTTGAACACATCCGTGTGTTTCCTCAATATCCCGTGTAGGTTTGTGTCCTCTTTTGCAACCATGGCCTTCCCTGTGGCTCAGTTGGTAGAGCATGGTGTGTGCAAAGCCAGGGTTGTGGGTTCGATTCCCACGGGGGGCCAGTACAAAAAAAATGCATGAAATGAAATCTATGCATTCACTACTGTAAGTCGCTCTGGATAAGAGCGTCTGCTAAATGACTAAAATGTACAAATGTGAATTTCCTGCCAGTTTAGTTTGATATTTTCCAGCCATGTGTGTCCTAGTGTAACAGTGTAGGTTCCGTCCCTCTCTTCGCCCCAACCCGGGCTCGAACCAGGGTCCCTTGCACACATCAACAACTGACACCCACCGAAGCATCGTTACCCATCGCGCCACAAAAGCCGCGGCCCTTGCAACGCAAGGGGAAACCCTACTTCAAGTCTCAGAGCGAGTGACGTCACTGATTGAAATGCTATTAGCGCGCACCACCGCTAACTAACTAGCCATTTCACATCGGTTACACTAGCAATGCTGGATGGTTGCCTTTCACAATGTAGAGTGGTAGCTTTACCTTCTGTTTGTTGAGCTCCACTGTAACAATCACGCTTCCTCTCACTGGAACAATCTCACCGGTGTATGTTTTCAGCGTCATCTTTGTGGGCTGTAGTGGTGAGGTGATGTAGTTTCTCCTTGTATACAGCCTCAGACAGCAAAGATATGGCTGCTCCAGTGTCCACTTGCATCCGTACTGCGTTTCCATCCAGTAGCGGTGTCACCCAGTAGTCGTATCCATTGTCTGAAATTGACATAACATGCAAAGATTCTTCCCCTTCAGACAGGGTGTCACTTTGTTCATCCTCTGTGTGCTCCATTTTATGCACTTTCTTTTTGTACTTCCTGAAGTTGCTTTTCCTTTGTTCAGTACTTTTGTTTGATTGTGTCTTTTTGTTTTTACATGCACTTTCGATGTGACCCTTTTTCCCACGACTTCTGCAGTCTAAGTCTTTGCGCCAACACTCCTCTGCTTGGTGGCCTGGTTTCCCACAGCGATAGCATGGCTTGCCACCTCCTGCCTTGTTTTTTAACCACGTAGACACCTTATGCACTTTGGTCGATGCACTTACCTGTTGTGAGTCTTTATTTGCCATTTCCATTGATGTACTCACTTCTATTGCTCTCTGCGATGTTAAGTTACTCTCAGTCAAAAGGCGTTTCTGAATTGCCTCGCTGCGCATGCCACACACTAATCTATCACGTATAGTGCCACTCATTGATCGCCCAAATTCAGTGTTCAGATAACTGTTTCAATACAGCCACAAACTGTGAGATTGATTTCTCTTATGAAACCGGAATCTCTCTGCGATTATCAGTGGTTTTGGAGAATAATGTCCTTTTAAGGTAGCCACAATTTCATCATGATTTATCACCAGGTTTTTCAGGCATTACTAGGCTGTGCAGTAGATTGAATGTTTTTCCTCCCATAACAGTCAAAAATGTTGGCACAACGACTTCTGCTTTAATTCCATTTGCCAACAAAGTACTCAAAACGTTCTGTGTAAGAACTCCATTGTTCCACAGATTCATCAAATGTTCCTATATTTCCAATAAATGCAGACATTTTCGGTTTATTTTTCTTTCTCACACTTTTCAGACGGTCCCTTACACCCAGACCCCTTTTTTTCTTTTAACTCACGATGACTTCACTTTCTCCCGCAGCGAAACTCTTCCTATCCCTCGAGGCTCTCGTTGCACTGGCTAGCTCCACGTTTTGTTTGCGTCTTTCTACAGCGAAAAAAAAACTACTTATTTAACTCAGACTTTCTGCGGAAGATGAGTGCAAACGTGAGAACGTTTCTTCCTCGTCGCCAGTTTTGTTGTATAGCACACTATTACTTATACAACTAATATAAGAACAGGACATGAGACGCGAGTAGAAATGAACGTGGGCATTGTTTAATGCGTTTCACAGGAAGAACATTCCAAGCATTTCAACGTAGGTAAGCAAGGGGGGTTACAGGTGCCATAAAGGAACAAGACTAGAATATCAATACACAACAGTACCATTTTATTTAGTTCACAAGGACAAGATGTGCTTGGGTAAGCATTATTCAATCTACAGGAAACAGTCCTTTGCCAGGCAGTGGTAGCCATTTTGTCACGTTTCTGCCACTCTCTCAGGATGAGGTAACTTTCTTTCTCAACTATTGTTCTCTGCAGTTGATGTCAGCTCAGGGTGAACTCCTGAATCCTGCCACCATCGCCTCTCTTCCTCTGGGCTGGGGAGAGGATGTTTGTCTCGGCCTAGCCTTACATGTTGTGTTTTATGTGTGTCCTTGGTTGTCTCTCTGAATAGTTCCAGTTAACTCAGCATTTCCTCCCAACACCAATGGTGAAACGTATTAATCTCTCACCACATCCTGTGATTTTAGAGTTGGAGCTCTGTGAATATAGTTGTGAACAGTTGACCACTGATTTAGTTTCGAGAGGCACATTCTCAGATTTTTACCCCAGACGACCAGGCCGGCAGACAGCTATTAGACTGTATCTGATTAAATGGGATTAATCCGTGTTCAGTTGGTCAAGGAGTCCGTTCTCTTACAGAAGACAATGGGGTTTACGGTCTGTCTAGTTGCACAGTTTTCCTTCCCGTCATAACCTGATCCCAGTCCCCCACTCTCACCCCGTTTCTCCTGCTCTCTTCATCTGGCTAAACTGGTATATCTAATCTGCAGACTCCATCTGTTTCTCTTGGCCTAATGGCCTTGTCTTGCCTCTGTCACCATCTCACTATACAGGCTGGGTCATTTCAAAACCCACGGCACCGTTGAAAGTGGATAGTAATGCATTGTGATGGAACAAACACATCCTAGCTTATTGTGACCTGAAAAGGTTTTCTTCAAAACATTGACTGGGGAAGGCTTCCTGAGTCCAACCCACACATATTGACTAGATAGCTAGTTACACAACTGTGCCAGTCAGAAAGGAGAACAACCAGACTATCTATCTATCTAGCCCCCTGTTATCATGTCCTACCAACTGTATCCTGTCTCTCCCCTGTTATCTAGCCCCCAGCTTTATCCTGTCTATCCTCCTCTGTTGTCTAGCCCCCTGTCATCCTGTCTAGCCCCCTGTCATCCTGTCTAGCCCCCTGTCATCCTGTCTATCCTCCACTGTTGTCTAGCCCCCTGTCATCCTGTCTAGCCAGCTGTATCCTGTCTATCCTCCACTGTTGTCTAGCCCCCTGTCATCCTGTCCAGCCAGCTGTATCCTGTCTATCCTCCACTGTTGTCTAGCCCCCTGTTATCGTGTCCAGCCAGCTGTATCCTGTCTATCCTCCTCTGTTCTCTAGCCCCCTGTTATCCTGTCCAGCCAGCTGTATCCTGTCTAGCCCCCTGTTATCCTGTCCAGCCAGCTGTATCCTGTCTATCCTCCTCTGTTCTCTAGCCCCCTATTATCCTGTCCAGCCAGCTGTATCCTGTCTAGCCCCCTGTCATCCTGTCCAGCCAGCTGTATCCTGTCTATCCTCCTCTGTTCTCTACATTCCCTGGTTATTACTGTTGTGATTTTCTTTAGTTTTTCTTATGTTAGTTAAGATTTCTATTTGAAATTCAGTTTCAGTTTTTTAGATTGACAATTTTTTTTACAAGCCTTCCCTGTAGCTCAGTTGGTAGAGCATGGTGTTTGCAACGCCAGGGTTGTGGGTTCGATTCCCACGGGGGGCCAGCCCAGAAAAAAAAATGTATGAAATGTAAGTCGCTCTGGATAAGAGCGTCTGCTAAATGACTAAAATGTAAATGTAAAAATGTAAGTTTGCTAAAAAAAATACATGTATGTGTTGTATACGTTTTGGGATGTCACTTCTGCCATTGTGGAGTAATATTGCATGAAGTGATGGGTCAGGTTATAGATTAGGTTTGAAGGTAGACTCAGCGAGGTGATGTAGATGCACCAAGTAAACAGTAGTAGTGGGTCGATTTCCGCAACAACCAGGAGCGTTGACGCGTGAGGCTAAACTTCTCTGCTGTTTTGGTCCTGTTGCTACAGCTACCACTTGTAGCACAGCGCAGTGACTGTGTGAGAGGTATTGCATGGTGCTCATGTCAGTATCTGATGTGCTGCTTGTGGAAATGTCATCTTGCCGAGTCTGACTTGATCATTTAACGGTAATGTCCATGTGACCTGTCAGAAGCTTGAAAACCCCAATTGATTTTTGTCCTTCATTTAGAATAAAGAAACTTAACATAATTCATGATGGATTTTAGTTAGTTTTAGAGTCAAAGATAATAGTTTGTATTTCAATTTACTAAATCGTTTTTTCATTTAACTGTCATTTTATTTTCAATTTACTATAATAACCTTGGTACATTCCTAAAGTATGTCTGTACACAACCCAAGGACCCCTCAACCTTGTCAAGCTTCTTCGATAATCACTTACACAGCAATTCATGTCAGCCATAATGAGTACAGCTCCTAGTGATGATGACCAACATAACATGGTCCTGTGTGGATCAGTTGGTAGAGCGTGGCGCTTGTAATGCCAGGGTTGTGGGTTCGATTCCCACTGGGGACCAGTACGGAAAAGTATACACTCACTACTGTAAGTCGCTCTGGATAAGAGCGTAGACCTGCTAAATGACTCAAATGTAAATAACGATGATAATCAACTGTCAGAGAGAGTGAGTTTAAACCAAACGACCTAGGTGACTTGATCTGTTGTATGTGCTGATCTGAAGATGTTATCTGAACATTTACCTGATATTTATTTAGACTCTTTTTAGAATGGCTCCTAGACTGAGGTTGGGATTATTGAACTGAGCTGCGTATTTTCCCAAGAAAACAAAAGATGTCTTTCAAGTCAGATCCTGGTAATTTGCAATGATCTGTATTAGCCTAATCTTTTGGTCTTTTGTTTATTTCCTCTGTCAAGATCTGTGTCCTCCTCTTCACCTGCCTCTACATACTGTCCTACCTCATCCTCACTCACTTCAAGAAGAATGCAGACTATATCACCACCGGTGAGTATGGAAGTCTGCTTGCCTGGCTCAAATGACTTGAGGGATTATGTTAAACACATCCATCCATCAAACTAAACTAACAGTCCATTAGAGGGAAATGGAAGCTGTTGAAAAACCTCTAGATGACTTTTGCTTTTTGGAATGTTCTTGTAGTGTTATGTTTTTGGAGACACCTTCCCTTGTGTGCACAGCAGAAACTTGACCTATTGTTCAGACCTCTTAGACTGTGTTTACACAAGCAGCCAAATTCTGATTTATATAATTAGAATTGGTCTTCTGACCAATCAGACTAGCTCTGAAAAATATCTGATGTTTGGTCAAAAGACAAATTAGATGAAAAAAATATCTGAATTGTGCTGCCTGTGTAAACAGCCTTGGATGTAGATTTAGTGAAATCAGTTCATTGGTTTCTTTGAGTTAGTCTATTGTAAGTGTTGGGCTGCTAGTATACTGTACATGGTTTTGCTCTAGGACGTCCACAAGCCTCAAGACTCGCCTGAAGGCAGTACCAGTTTAAAAAATAAATGGAAGTTGGTTATTTCCTGATCTTTCTTATATCTCTCAGATATAGGACAGACACTAAAGAACAAACTTCCTTTAGTCCCCCCCAAAATGTCAGTTATTCAGTGCATTTCTATGGGCTAATGGCAGTAAGGCCAGATCAATGTTCCAGTAAATATTTTTTTTACAAAACAAATTGGCTCCCTATATTAAAAAGATGGAGAACAAGCTATGAACAAAAAATACTGAAGTTTTGGTACAGCCAACTAGCGCAAAAATAATATTGTGATATTGTCAAAACAATACGATATATTGTCAAAAATAATATCTCTGGGCCTCCCGAGTGGCGCAGCGGTCTAAGGCACTGCATTGCATGTGGTGATAGAGGTGTTACTCTAGCACTGCACGCTGACACGGTCGCCAGGTGTACGGTGTTTCCTCCGACACATTGGTGAGGCTGACTTCTGGGTTAAGCGAGCAGTGTGTCGAGAAGCAGTGTGGCTTGGCGGGGACGTGTTTCGGAGGACGCATGGCTCTTGACCTTCGCCTCTCCTGAGTTCGCACGGGAGTTGCAGCGATGGGACCAGACTGTAACTACCAATTGGGTATCACAAAATTGGAGTAAAAAAAGTACTAATATCTCAACATTTAACTGTTTTGCACGTTTCCCTACCAACCTGTACATGTGGAGGTGTAGCAGCTATCTATCTGGGCCTATAGCTGTGGACCTTGGCCAGAACACACAGGGCTCTAAACTGCTGCAGGAGGTTGTTATGGAAACACCTCAGGCTTGTGGATCAGCTGGGTGAGGGGTGGGAGGAATGTTCCTTTTAAGATAAACACGTACCCTGTCCTTTCCAAGTATGACCATTTTATAATTGAATGTACGGAATGTTGCTCTCAAGTGAACACAAAGTGTGGATGTGCAAATGCAATTGGTTATGTGGCTTTATGTAATCACTCCAATAAGGTGTGGTTATAGAAAACAGCTGTAGCACCTCAAACATAACAAGTCTGGCCTGTATCTGTATCCTTCTGGCAGAGGTTTGGTAGTGGGCCAGCCCACTTCCTCTCCTCTACCTCCTCTTCCTCTCCTCTACCGCCTCTTCCTCTCCTCTTCCTCTCCTCTACCTCCTCTTCCTCTCCTCTACCTCCTCTTCCTCTCCTCTACCTCCTCTACCTCCTCTTCCTCTCCTCTACCTCCTCTACCTCCCCTTCCTCTCCTCTACCTCCTCTTCCTCTCCTCTACCTCCTCTTCCTCTCCTCTACCTCCTCTTCCTCTCCTCTACTTCCTCTCCTCTACCGCCTCTTCCTCTCCTCTACCTCCTCTCTTCTACCGCCTCTTCCTCTCCTCTACCGCCTCTTCCTCTCCTCTACCTCCTCTTCCTCTCCTCTACCTCCTCTTCCTCTCCTCTACCTCCTCTTCCTCTCCTCTACCTCCTCTACCTCCCCTTCCTCTCCTCTACCTCCTCTTCCTCTCCTCTACCTCCTCTTCCTCTCCTCTACCTCCTCTTCCTCTCCTCTACTTCCTCTCCTCTACCGCCTCTTCCTCTCCTCTACCTCCTCTCTTCTACCGCCTCTTCCTCTCCTCTACCGCCTCTTCCTCTCCTCTACCTCCTCTTCCTCTCCTCTACCTCCTCTTCCTCTCCTCTACCTCCTCTTCCTCTCCTCTACCTCCTCTTCCTCTCCTCTACCTCCTCTCCTCTACCTCCTCTTCCTCTCCTCTACCTCCTCTTCCTCTCCTCTACCGCCTCTTCCTCTCCTCTACCGCCTCTTCCTCTCCTCTACCGCCTCTTCCTCTCCTCTACCGCCTTCTTCCTCTCCTCTACCGCCGCTTCCTCTCCTCTACCGCCTCTTCCTCTCCGCTAACCGCCATCTACCTCCCCTTCCCCTCTCCTCTACCTCCTCCTACCCTCTCCCTACCTCCTCGTCCTACTCCTACCTCATCTTCCTCATCCTTACCTCTCTCCTCTATCCGCATACCTCCTCTTCCTCCTCCTCTAACTCCTCTTCCTCTCCTCTACCGTCCTCTTCCTCTCCTCTACCTCCTCTTCCTCCTCCTCTACCTCTTTACCTCTACCTCCTCTTCCTCTCCTCTACCGCCTCTTCCTCTCCTCTACCGCCTCTTCCTCTCCTCTACCTCTCCTCTCTACCGCCTCTTCCTCTCCTCTACCGCCTCTTCCTCTCCTCTACCGCCTCTTCCTCTCCTCTACCGCCTCTACCTCCCCTTCCTCTCCTCTACCTCCTCTACCTCCCCTTCCTCTCCTCTACCTCCTCTTCCTCTCCTCTACCTCATCTTCCTCTCCTCTACCTCATCTCCTCTCTCCTCTACCTCCTCTTCCTCTCCTCTACCTCCTCTTCCTCTCCTCTACCTCCTCTTCCTCTCCTCTACCTCCTCTCCTCTACCTCCTCTTCCTCTCCTCTACCGCCTCTTCCTCGCCTCTACCTCCTCTTCCTCTCCTCTTCCTCGCCTCTACCTCCTCTTCCTCTCCTCTACCGCCTCTTCCTCGCCTCTACCTCCAGGCTCCATCAACATTCCTACCATTTCACTTCTCTTATCTGTCTGGTTGGTTGGTTTGGCGCCATCTGTTTTCAAGGTTTCCTTCATTTGCCAAGATGCTCACGTTCCTTTAGTCAATACTAGGTTGCCAAACTAGCGTGTTGGTATAAATGTGAATCACTTACTCATGTTTTTCACCATTTTTCAGATGACATTGAAGATGCGACCGTCAACAAAATTGCGTAAGTAAAGAGCGTAAGGCTGAACAAACTGACTTGGTAGCAGTCTGCAGCACATTGACTCAGTCACTCACTGTGTCAACGTGTGAGCAGAGCGTTTGAGCTCGTATCTGAGTCAATGTGACCAAATGAGAGGTAGTTTTATCAGTCTGCCCAGTGTAACTGTTAATGTCCTTCCTACCCTTTGTCTTACCAGTTGGCACTACACTGTCCCCCTACCCTCTCACAGACCCCACTACACTGTCCCCCTACCCTCTCACAGACCCCACTACACTGTCCCCCTACCCTCTCACAGACCCCACTACACTGTCCCCCTACCCTCTCACAGACCCCACTACACTGTCCCCCTACCCTCTCAGACCCCACTACGCTGTCCCCCTACCCTCTCACAGACCCCACTACGCTGTCCCCCTACCCTCTCACAGACCCCACTACGCTGTCCCCCTACCCTCTCACAGACCCCACTACACTGTCCCCCTACCCTCTCACAGACCCCACTACACTGTCCCCCTACCCTCTCACAGACCCCACTACACTGTCCCCCTACCCTCTCACAGACCCCACTACGCTGTCCCCCTACCCTCTCACAGACCCCACTACGCTGTCCCCCTACCCTCTCACAGACCCCACTACGCTGTCCCCCTACCCTCTCAGACCCCACTACGCTGTCCCCCTACCCTCTCACAGACCCCACTACGCTGTCCCCCTACCCTCTCACAGACCCCACTACGCTGTCCCCCTACCCTCTCACAGACCCCACTACGCTGTCCCCCTACCCTCTCACAGACCCCACTACGCTGTCCCCCTACCCTCTCACAGACCCCACTACGCTGTCCCCCTACCCTCTCACAGACCCCACTACGCTGTCCCCCTACCCTCTCACAGACCCCACTACGCTGTCCCCCTACCCTCTCACAGACCCCACTACGCTGTCCCCCTACCCTCTCACAGACCCCACTACGCTGTCCCCCTACCCTCTCACAGACCCCACTACGCTGTCCCCCTACCCTCTCACAGACCCCACTACGCTGTCCCCCTACCCTCTCACAGACCCCACTACGCTGTCCCCCTACCCTCTCACAGACCCCACTACGCTGTCCCCCTACCCTCTCACAGACCCCACTACGCTGTCCTCCTACCCTCTCACAGACCCCACTACGCTGTCCTCCTACCCTCTCACAGACCCCACTACGCTGTCCCCCTACCCTCTCACAGACCCCACTACGCTGTCCCCCTACCCTCTCACAGACCCCACTACGCTGTCCCCCTACCCTCTCACAGACCCCACTACGCTGTCCCCCTACCCTCTCACAGACCCCACTACGCTGTCCCCCTACCCTCTCACAGACCCCACTACGCTGTCCCCCTACCCTCTCACAGACCCCACTACGCTGTCCCCCTACCCTCTCACAGACCCCACTACGCTGTCCCCCTGCCCTCTCACAGACCCCACTACGCTGTCCCCTTGCCCTCTCACAGACCCCACTACGCTGTCCCCTTGCCTTCTCACAGAGAAGCTACAGGAAACACACACTCCAAAATGCTTTATTGTCCATTTCCATGAGAATGAATTTCTACACAGTCACTGAAACTCTCTCCCCCTCCAGGCTGTGGCTGTGTACATTCACCCTCTCTGTGGCGGTGTGTGCTGTGCTGCTCCTCCCCATCTCCATCCTGTCCAATGAGGTGCTGCTCACCTTCCCTCACAGCTACTACATGCAGTGGCTCAATGGATCACTCATCCACGGTACTGTACCTCGTCTATACTACAACCAACACAGCATTTCATGTCTACACCATAACGACGCACTCACTCAGTACTTCTATAGCCTTCTGTTTTAAACCATATTTATGTCTGAAGTATCGATAGTCAATGAGCTTGAAATCAATATGAACCGTGTTTGATGTTGGAAATGATTATATAGGACAAAACACACATCACGACAAGAGACAACACACCACTGCATGAAGGGAGACCTAAGGCAGCAACACATGACAACACATCATGGTAGCAACGTGGTAGCAGCACAAAACATGGTACAAACATTATTGGGCACAGACAACCGCACAAAAGGCAAGAAGGTGGAGACAACAATACATCACGCAAAGCAGCCACAACTGTTGCCTTTGGTTTTATGGCAAATATAGTGTGGTGTTTGGAAAAGGTGAGTCATGTTATCCTTTCACAGTAATTAAACAACAAGCGGAAGTGGGCCCCATACGTTAGCTCTTGGTGGGAATAACAAGGAGTACTGTCAACAACTCGACCTCACTGAACCCTGTAGCTTATTGCCATAGATCCCTACAGATGTTAGTGGACTGGACTGAATGCCCCCCAAAAGTTTTACCCTAGACAGCCAGGCTGCGCCTCATTGTGGCTGACTGTGGTACTGTTAACAGCCGAACGTAGTTCACTTTTGGACCTGTTCCTAATATTTGCTAATAGATTGTTATATCTATTTGATGGTGTTTCATAAAGTTGTAATCTGTAATGTTTTGACCATATCTCTTTTCTTTCTCTCCATCATCAGGCTTATGGAACCTAGTGTTCCTGTTCTCCAACCTGTCCCTGGTCTTCCTCATGCCCTTCGCCTACTTCTTCACCGAGTCGGAGGGCTTCGTGGGCTGTAAAAGGGGGGTGATGGCGCGGGTGTATGAGACGGCGGTGGTGCTGCTGCTGCTCACTCTGCTGGTGCTGGGCATGGTGTGGGTGGGTGTTGCCCTGCTGAACAACACGGCCAGGGAGAGCCTCTACGGTCAGTTGATCTTTGACTTTGCTATTCATATAAGCCATTTTGCTACTGTTCGCAATGGGTATTTTGAAGAATTGAATTGGTGTCCTTTATTTTTGAGAACCATATATGAAAATCCTTTCTCTGGTGACCTTTTGATATCCCATCTCAGATGTGTGGGAGTGCTACCTGCCCTACCTCTACTCTGCCATCTCTCTGTTCGGAGTGCTGCTGCTCCTGTGTAAGTAGCTGACTAACTTGGGATCATTTGGTCATGGTCAGATCACTTTTTATATTATATTTTAGTCATTTAGCAGACACACTTATCCATAGTGACTTACAGGAGCGATTAGGGTTAAGTGCCTTGCTCAAGGGCACATCGATAGATTTGTTTTACTTAGTTGGCTCTGGGATACGAACCAGCGACTGTTCCGTTACTGGCCCAACGCTCTTAACCGCTAGACTATCTGCCACCCTACCACTTCCTGTCTCCCTGCAGTGTGCACTCCCTTCGGGCTGTCCCGCATGTTCAGTGTCACTGGGAGCCTACTGGTCAAACCAGGGGTGAGTGACAGTCCACATACTATACCCCCATATACAGACAATAACACTATACCATTGTTATAACTTGATGACATCCATCCCCTGTGTTTCTTCAGCTGTTGGAGAATGTGGAGGTGGAGATGAACTGTGCTGCGTTCGAGGAGGCTTCGCTCTCCAGGAAACTCAACAGTGAGTTGACTACCACGGGTTAGAGTACACAGACAGGATGCTCACACTACACCATGCTATTATGACTCATCCTAGAGGAGGTGGTGTTTGTGTTGACCTTGCTCTGTTCCTTGTAGGCGGTAGCACGTCATGCAGAACCACTGTAAACGTGGAGCCTTTGAGGATGCAGTTCCTCAGCGTCCAGGCCAAACGCATCGCCCTCCGTAAGACCAAGATGTGTATATAATAGTACTGTGTTTTATTACCTTCTGTAGGTATTGACTGATTTAGGGCTGCAGCATACAGGGATCACTGGGGATACTAGGGTTGGATAGTATTCATTGGAAGATTATTATTATAAAAGTACAACATTGTTTGATTTCATTCAGACATTAAAAAAAGTCCAGGAATAGCTACACTGCTCACCGGGAGACAGACCGCATTGTTTACAATGGTCCTCAGCTCGCCTCACCTCTCTCTCTCCCTCCCAGAGATGCGGAGGAGAGCATCACCATGGCAGCGGAACCTGTTCTACCCTCTGGCCATGCTGCTGCTCCTAGCTCTAACGGTGGTGTGTGTGTTGATGGTGTGTTTCCACGTTCTGGAGCTCCTCTTCGACGAGACGGCCATGCCCAGAGGAATGGGGGTGAGGACTCTACCAAGGGGAACAAGGGGATGTCGGGGCTTTGTATGGATTATTGGCTTTTATAGCATCAATTCTAGACCACGTACTGTTAGTCTTCTTGTAGGGCTGGGCGATATGGCCGAAAACTCTTATCTCGATTTAAATTATTTTTTTCATATGTATGAGTGAGTCCTTAAAATTAGTTGCTGACTGGTGTATAAAATCGAGCACACAGCCATCATAGACAAACAATGGCCTTACTGAAGAGCTCAATGACTTTCAACATGGCACAGTCATAGGATGCCACCTTTCCAACAAGTCAGTTTGTCAGATTTCTGCCCTGCTAGAGCTTCCCCGGTCAACTGTAAGTGCTGTTATTGTGAAGTGGAAACAGCTAGTAGCAACAATAGCTCAGCCACGAAGTGGTAGGCCACACAAGCGCACAGAATGGGGCCGCCAAGTGCTGAAGTGCGTAAATATTCTGTCCTCGGTTGCAACACTCACTACCGAGTTCCAAACTGCCTCTGGAAGCAAAGTCGGCACAAGAACTTCATCGAGAGCTTCATGAAATGGGTTTCCAAGGGTGAGCAGCCACATACAAGCCTAAGATCACCATGCAAAATGCCAAGCATCAGCTGGAGTGGTGTAAAGCTCGCCGCCATTGGACTCTGGAGCAGTGGAAACTCGTTCTCTGGATTGATGAATCACGCTTCAACATCTGGCAGTCCGAGGGACGAATCTGGGTTATGCGGATGCCAGAAGAACGCTAGTGCCAACTGTAACGTTTTGGTGGAGGAGGAATAATGTTCTGGGGATGTTTTTCATGGTTTGGGCTAGGCCCCTTATTTCCAGTGAAGGGAAATCTTAACGCTACAGCATACAGTGACATTTTAGAAGATTCTGTGCTTCCAACTTCGTGGTAACAGAAATGGGTTGTTGAGATCAGTGTGGAAGAACTTGACTGGCCTGCGCAGAGCCCTGACCTCGACACCATCGATCATATTTGGGATGATTTGGAACGACGACTGTGAGCCAGGTCTAATCGCCCAACATCAGTGCCCAACCTCACTAATGCTATTGTGGCTGAATGGAAGCAAGTCCCAGCAGCAATGTTCCAACATCTAGTGGAAAGCCTTCCCAGAAGAGTGGAGACTGATATAGGGAGGACCAATTCCATATTAATGCCCATGATTTTGGAATGAGATGTTCAACAAGCAGTTGTCCACATACTTTTGGTCATGTAGTGTATGTTGAATTCTAACTGTATATTGTCACTAATGTTGCTCCTGAATAGCCTGTTCTATGCCATATGAAGTGACTGAGGATTATTATGTTATATTGTTTTAAGACCACACAAATACAAGGAACATGCGGAGGAGGGAGGGTGGGAACATTTTACAACCAATTGGCATTAACCGTGTGTTTCCTCTGTGTGATAGGACCCTCGTCTGGGGACAGCTTCCTTCTCCATGTTTGGTTCTCTGGGAGCAGCAGTGCAGGTGGTCCTCATCATGTACCTGATGGTGTCATCTGTGGTGGGCTTCTACAGCTCTCCTCTCTTCACCTTCCTGCTGCCCCACACTCAGGACACCAACCTCACACAGATCATTGGGAACTGTGTCTCTCTTCTGGTCCTCAGCTCAGCACTGCCAGTCTTCTCTCGTACTCTGGGTAAGGGCTCTCCCCTTTCCCCTGGTTGAGTTTCTATATTCTTGTCTCATATGGTTGAACAAAAAGTGCCACATTGCCTACTGTTATTAGACAGAGCTTCTGGTTGCATGATCATTTCTGACCAGAAGAGGGCGTGTCTTTGCAGTCAATCGCTATGAATGCTGTGTGACCTTGGCCATGTTCTAGTACTGTGTACACCCTCACCAGTCAGAGATCTGAACTGTATCCATCCATGATGAGCAGTTACAGAGTGTCAAACCTGGCCATGTTCTAGTACTGTGTACACCCTCACCAGTCAGATCTGAACTGTATCCATCCATGATGAGCAGTTACAGAGTGTCAAACCTGGCCATGTTCTAGTACTGTGTACACCCTCACCAGTCAGATCTGAACTGTATCCATCCATGATGAGCAGTTACAGAGTGTCAAACCTGGCCATGTTCTAGTACTGTGTACACTCTCACCAGTCAGATCTGAACTGTATCCATCCATGATGAGCAGTTACAGAGTGTCAAACCTGGCCATGTTCTAGTACTGTGTACACCCTCACCAGTCAGATCTGAACTGTATCCATCCATGATGAGCAGTTAGAGTGTCAAACCTGGCCATGTTCTAGTACTGTGTACACTCTCACCAGTCAGATCTGAACTGTATCCATCCATGATGAGCAGTAAAGCAGTTACAGAGCGTCAAACCTAACCACATTCTATCTGTTCTTCAGGCATCACACGGTTTGACCTGCTGGGAGACTTTGGGAGGTATAACTGGCTGGGGAACTTCCACATAGTGTTCCTGTACAACATTCTGTTCGCTGGCCTCACCTCTGCTTGCCTCATCAACACTCTCACCTGGACTGTGCAGAGAGAACTCATACGTGCTTTTGGTACTTACATCAATCAATCCAAATGTATTTCTAAAGCCTCTATATACATTAAACAGTGCTTGACAGGAAGATATGTCTATGGACCTGTTACCTGATTTTTCTATATGTTGGCTCTTTATGTTAAGTTTTTAAAATGATAACGCTTTCATATAACTTTACATCTTTCAATTTAAAGGGATGTTCCACTCCAAATACAATCTTATATGATTTGTCCACTTATCTTGGCTGCAGCCAAATCCCCTCATCAGCTATTGAATATGTACTTGATTAGTCATATTGTGTTACTTTCATTTATGCAGTAGAAGGGCTGTGCTAGCTGCCAATGGTCAGTGTGTTTTCAGAGTGACTGAACAGTGAGCAAGCTAGCAAGGTGTTCCCTTCCCAGCTTTGGGCCCGGCCATGTTTCCCAATGGGCTGCTCTCCTTTCCTCAGATACAATTAAATATCAGATAAAGGCCTATAGAATTCTCTCAGGAAAGTGAGAGGGGAGTAGGAGTCCCCTAGGGGCCTGTAGGTCTGGCGGCTGGGCCCACTCCCCAGCCCCTCATACACACTCCAGAGCCACACACACGCGTTTTGCCCTTCTGCCCAACAAAAACAACAGTTCAGAGTGTATATATAGATAGTTCGGAGTGTGTGTGTATGTATGTATGTGTGTGTATATATATATATATATACACACACACTCTGAACTATCTTGGCCACACACTCTGTCCCTCTCTTTCCTTTGCTCACCGTCTTTCTCTCGTGATCTCTGTGTGTGTTGGCGGTAAACTTGCCATGTCGTTACACCTTTTTAACCGTATGTGTTTTATATCTCCGCAGGTCTCCACAAACTGCCTCTGACCGTGTCCCGCACCACCATCCCCCTCAAGCTCCTTCTGGCCAATGGCCTGTCAAAGATCCAGTGACTGACATTCCCTTGACCAATCAACTGGCATCTAACACCCGACCGGGACCTAAGCCTCCTGAAGAGCATTCCCATTGGATCAAAAGGCACCTTGTCTTCAGTCCTCCAGCCTATCGGTGTCTGGATCACCAGAATGAAAAGACAGAAGTGGAGGATTAGAAGTGCGGTTTGGCCAATGGTGCCGTAGAGCGCTGCTCACTGACTAGCACCAATCAATGCAAGTTGACCTGGGGAATCAATTTAAATTGTCTGACTACAATACTGGGGTTATATTGGAATCATTGTGCACAGTAATCTGAGCCAAAAATGAGATGTTCTGGAACCAATGAAAGATTCTGGAACTGAAAAAGGGATGTAATCTGTATCGGGGTTCTTGTTGACATTGTGACATCATACAGAACATCCTGGATGTCCTAATGCCCTGGGAGAAACTCTGTGGGTTTGAGAGATTGAGCTGGGACTGACTTACTTTACTCTTTGGACACACGTGTAAAAGTCAAAGCTATTTTGGAACATTACATTGTGACTGACTGACATTCCCTTTTCCTGCTCTGGGGTTCAGCGTTTGAATCGTCTCGCTCGCTGCCGCCTCCCCCTCCCCCCCTCATGTTAAACCACTATTTTTGGGCCTCATCCTGTGAATCCCATTTCCATGTTTTTTAAGACGTCTGTCTGTAATGATGTTTGTTAATGAGAGGAGGATGTTTTTTAAAATGAGGGTTGAGGCATTACTCACTCTATTCTACATACCTTGACCTTCATCGTGGAGGAAGAGAACGGGACAGGACAGGGTTGTATTCATTAGGTTATGTTTCAAAACTTTTTGCAACAGAAAAAAGGTTTGCGTTTCGGTCAGTTTTCCATTTGAACATGACCCATGACTTGTTTTTAAACCATCACTTGGAATAACTGAACGATATATGAAAAGATACCTTAACACATACAGATTACATTTTTTAAGGAGGTTGTGTTATTGGTCGTATAATGGCATTTCTGTTTACTTTTTCTCATGGGTTTCTAACCCCATAAAGAGGAGCTTCCTAAATGCAAAGTGACACCCACTAGTTTTGGGTGTCCTGCCTTGGACCAATCTTACTGTGAATGTTTTTAACGTTTGTTAATATTAACCTAAGTGCAATACTGGTTACTGTCCACTGCCAATTCCAGATGTTTTTTTTCTGTTCATTTTGATATTGGAATAGTCTAAATGATCTGTGGCTTTGTTTTTATTTGTGTCATGGTTCTCCTTTGCTGTATCAGCATGTTAAGTTGCAGTAGTCTTTATTATTAGCTGATAGTCAGAGTTCTGTTCTGTTCATTGCCAACAGGGGGCAGGGTCTCTAAATTCACCAAACTCACCTGGCAGCCTGCTGAACGTTTACCTGAAGTTCTGTTATCCTTGATCACTGGTCAGTCATTAAAGTTGACTAATTTCACTAGCCTGGTCCCAGATCTGTTTGCCATCTTGCGAACTCCTTTGCCGCTCATTGTCATGCTAAACAACATTAAAATTCCATAAGAATTTGGCAAACGAGCAGAAACGGATCTGGCACCCATCAATTCAATATATTCTTTGCGGAGCACAATGTTTGAGTGGGCTGGTTACTTAGGGGTGATGATGTTAGTGGTACTCTTTTTATTAGTCAATCAAGGGCATTTTTTACTGTGAGACTGCAGAACCTCTCTTTAACCTGGGAGCTGATGGACATTTTATTTCGTATTGTTTAAAAACGCTAACGTAATGAGAATGTGACCGTAGGTGTTGAAACAGAAAGAGAAATATATAATTGCTTTCAGCAACAACAAAACAAAAAAATTACTAGGGAGGAAAAGGACAAATGTATTGCATTTTCTTATACAGTCTGTCGTCTGGATTGGTATGAGTAATAAGACTGTTTACAGTGCAGTTAGATCTAGTATACATCTATAAATCATCGGGTCTCATTGTCCAGCTCATCCCGGTTCCGGGCTGTGTGATTGCTTGTGTGCGAGTGTTGGCCCATCCTGTGCCAGTGTGTCTGTCTTCTGAGTGTCGTGTGTGTCTGTCCCTCCACCCTTAGTCGCCTTGCTTTAATCAGGCCCAGAACAAAGCTGTTGTATTTTGTTCTGTCTGTCATCAGAGGCTGTCCCTGACGCCGCTAAAACCCAAGCCCACACACAAATCAAGAGGAGAGGAGACTCTCTCGTGCACACTCTCCTTCACCGCCACCCACCTAATCCTCTTTTCCTCCACCAGTTTTCCTTGCATATTATTCATTTCCTCTTGGAAGGAAGAAAAATAAATCCCAGTTTCTCCTTGATTTTTGTTTGCGTTTCTTTCTTGTTTTCTTTTGTTGGATGCTTGATTTGTCTTTTCCTCCGCTAAAAGGGAGTGTCTAAATGTTCGCGGAATGCTACTTCCTGTGAATCAAATGTTATTTGTCAAATGCGCTGAATACAACAGGTGTAGACCTTACAGTGATATGCTTAATTACAAGCCCTTAACCAACAATGCAGTTTTAGGGAAAAAGTGTTATTTAAAAAATAAAAGTAACAAATAATTAAAGAGCAGCAGTAAAATAACAACAGCGAGGCTATATACAGGGGGTACCGGTACAGAGTCAATGGGCAGGGGCATCGGTTAGTCGAGGTAATATGTGCATGTAGAGTTACTAAAGTGACTATGCATAGATAATAAACAGAGTGTAGCAGCAGTGTAAAAGTGTGGGGGGGGGGGGACAATGCAAATAGTCTGGGTAGCCATTTGATTAGCTGTTCAGGAGTCTTATGGCTTGGGGGTAGAAGCTGTTAACAAGCCTCTTGGATCTAGACTTGGTGCTCTGGTACCGCTTGCCGTGTGGTAGCAGAGAGAAGTCTATCACTAGGGTGGCTGGAGTCTTTGAAAATGTTTTGTGCCTTCCTCTGACACCACCTGGTATAGAGATCCTGGATGGCAGGAAGCTTGACCCTAGTGATGTCCTGGGCCATAAGCACTACCCTCTGTAGTGCCTTGCAGTTGGAGGCCGGGCAGTTGCCGGTCCAGGCATTGACGCAACCAGTCAGGATGCTCTCGATGGTGCAGCTGTAGAACTTTTTGAGGATCTGAGGACCCATACCAAACATACAAATCAGAGGTTTGGTTCGCCCTGTGGGCTGTAGGCACACACACACACACACACCGCCTAGACATGGCATTTAATGAATACAGGTGTGTGTGTGTCAGAAACAAGTGCATCTACCTGTTTTGAAACTTTCAGAGCGATTGACATTTCATTGACACCCCCCCCCCCCCCCCCCAACCTAATTATTTTAGTGAATGTGCAAACTGGCCTAGTAAAATTAGTTCTGTTTATCACAAGGCTTTTGAGTTACTGTGTTAATTTCATAGAATGAATCTTCTTATGGGAGGATTTGATAGTTAACAAGCGCCTTGAGAATGAGGTGGTATTTGTATTACAACAATGTCATAACTGACAGGGAAGGGAAGTAATCCTGCAAATACCCCATCACATTCAATAGTGATGCCTTTCAATTTATCCATTTAACAAATGGACAATTTAGTCTATATTCATTATTAAAGGTCCAATGCAGCTGTTTTTATTTCCATATCAAATCATTTCTGGGAAACAATTAAGAAATCTTAGTTTCATTTGAGGACAAATGTTGACAGCGGTGCCATGCAAGGAGTGAAGGGAGTTGCTGTTTTATTCGGATGAAGGCTACGAGTTAAAGATTGGTGGTTACAACGCTGGTCCTAAAAGTTCACTGGAAGGAGAGACGAGTGTGGGCCGTTCAGTTTTTATTCTCTTTTTTGTGGTGTCACAGACAACAAGTCCAGTAGGGTAACTAACACACGCAAGGCCACCATCTGACTGGTAGCTCAGTGTCCATATCAGAAACGAGGCAGGAGTTGGGAGATAGCCAGCGTGTATTGTAACGGGATGAGATAGGTTATCTTTATTGTCAAAACACAAGAATCAAGGGGGGAAAAAGACACAGACTAGCTTTCCTGACAGCTGGCCATTTGAAGTGTGTGCCAAAGTGCATTAGTGTTCTATTCTTCCCGCTGTTAGCTGGCTGGCAACATACAGAGCTGCTCACAGGAAAATGCGAGACTTTCTTGCTAATCAACTTATAAAGGCGGTCACACTGTCCGTTTGCCCTGGGGACGGCAGGGCAGGCGGACCCCCACCCTGCCTGCACACTCACGGCAGACTTGCTTCACACACTGGGTGGACTAGGCTCAGCAGGCAGACTGGCAGGGCAGTCCTCTGATCTCTCTATACACCCATAAAACAGACATTACACACATGAGAATCCAATAGAAATGGACCCATCAGACAGGGCCTCACACAGAAAATGAAGAACTCCGATACCCTTTTCACTCCGATACCCTTTTACTGAGCCCAGCTGAGCCAAGCTGTACTGTGATGGCCTGGAACCACAGTTGTTGGAACCGTCCTGGAAAGACAATGTGAAAAGAAAATATCAAAGCCAGCCCAGTACGGTTGAAAGTGTAAAAAACGAGTATAAGAGCACTTGAAATGGGAAGCAACACACACACCGTCTCCGTTAATATGACGGCCCTCTGACATCAGCCATATCTAAATGATGAAGCAGTGTGGGGTGTTGCATATCCCATTTACAGATGTATGACATGTTGTGGAGGATATATAAATCTAGTACAGTATCAGAGGTACAGTAGTGCTATGGTTGACCTCTGACCTGTTTGTTTCAGACCAGGAAGTTCCACCCTGGTCCGCTATTGTCCATTTGACTGACGCATCACCTCCCAACAGGTTATAGATATTTTTTAAAGATACTGGTGAGTACATACTATTATAGGGTGAGTGAAGGGACTGTACTGAAATCTGGACTTAACATGTTGACGTACACATGACGTTATGACACGTAACATGGCTATGTTGCTTTACATATCCAGCTAGGACACATACAGCTTCACCTCACCACACAGGCCTCTTTATCAGGGTGACTCAGAGATCTGGAGCCAGAAACCATTCAGCCTCCCTGTACTGTAGCATCTCTCTCGCTCTCTCCAATACATGCTTTATTGACGTGAATGGGTGGTTGCAGCTGTTGCCAAAGCCTGTATATGAAGTATTAAATAAATGAACAATATGTTTGAGCAACAACAACAATTATACATTGAAAATAATTATACAAAAAAGAAAAACTATTGAGAAATGAAATCTACGAGGGCTCATGTGTATGACATGTTGGGATCTACTGTCTCTTTCATATTATGACAGACCAGGCCATCATCTGTAGCTAGATCTACTGTCTCTTTCATATTATGACAGACCAGGCCATCATCTGTAGCTAGATCTACTGTCTCTTTCATATTATGACAGACCAGGCCATCATCTGTAGCTAGATCTACTGTCTCTTTCATATTATGACAGACCAGGCCATCATCTGTAGCTAGATCTACTGTCTCTTTCATATTATGACAGACCAGGCCATCATCTGTAGCTAGATCTACTGTCTCTTTCATATTATGACAGACCAGGCCATCATCTGTAGCAAGATCTGTCTACGTTTTATCCAAACAAAATGCAGATTTTCCCTCAACAGGCAGTTTAAGAAATCCTGCAAATCTTTCTTTAAACTTCACCTGACCCACAGTACTTTCAAAGTCTCTCCTCTCTGACCTTCCATGTTTTTCTATGGCGTCCTGTCTCTATTGCCAGGCTATGGTCACTGAGTCCGTGCATTGTTAATGTCTTCCTATGTTTTAATTTTTGGATTTTGACAAGATGTGTTAATTTGATATCTCTATTTAGAATTTGGTAACATTGATGTTTGTGATTAAATTGCATTTTGTTTTGTATGTATTTTGGTAACTGTTGAGTTCTTATATCCTCTTAGATATGAATCTCTCTCTCTTCTCTCTCTCCTAGACGCAGCAGCATGCCTCTTCCTGACACTGATAACAGGCCAGGGTGAGAGACAGACACACCACTCCCAACGGCCTCCGTCTAAGGAAGTGGATCCTGCAGATTGTCTATTCAGCTCTAAAAGACAAACACTTCTTTAAGATGTCAAAACCAAGCATTGTTCGGAAAACATAACTACTGCTGCTTTACACTAACTACATTACAAACCCTGAAAGTGATATTACAGAAAGAACTCTCAAGTTGTTTCCTGAACTAACCTCACAGTACAGTTACGACTCCATTAGTGCCTAAATCTGCCAATTGTGGACGTGAGAGCAACATTTTCCTGCCAGTGTCACTAACAGCTTTAGACAAACCAGAAAAGTGACAGCGTGACATGATTGTAGTAAAACAGAAAAGTGACATGATTGTAGTTTACTTTGACCGTGAGCCAACCTTTATTTAACTAGGCAAGTCAGTTAAGAACAAATTATTATTTATAATGATGGCCTAGGAACAGTGGGTTAACTACCTTGTTCAGGGGCAGAACGACAGATATTTACCTTGTCAGCTCATGGATTTGAACTAGCAACTTTTCGGTTACTGGCCCAACGCTCTAACCACTAGGCTACCTGCCACCCCTACAATTGGCACTCTATTCCCTATGTAGTGGACTATTTTTGACCTGAGCCTATAGGGCTCTGGTCAAAATTAGGGCACTAGATAGGGAACAGGGTTCCGTTTCGGGACGCAGACCCAGCCTTCTCAGGCAGGAAAGATCTCGTTTTCTGTGCTGTGGCTGTGTAGGAAACTCAGCCATTCACCCAGCCATATACTCCCATCCTGGACTGGGTGCTGGCGGAGTGATCGATCCTGTTAAGAGCCAGGAAGAGGGAGGGAGGGGTATAGGCTGCACCACCATCCCCCAAATAAAAATAAATAGAATTACTTTATTTCCATCTCAAAACACATAGACGTTAGCTTCCTTCCTCTCTCTTTAATGTCTGATGAGATTAAATTTCTCTTTTCTTCTTTGTTGCCTGCCACGTCCATTTTCAAAAATAACAATATCAATATCACTGATTGTTTCGGTTCATGTGAAAGGAGTTTCTTCTTTTGATTGAGCTGGACCATGGCGTTCCCTACATTTGTCATTATGTACTATGATATCTCTCATCTGAGTCTCGGCCCTGACACCCTTCCCTCCCTTCAAAATCTTCTCCTACCTTCCCACAAACCCCCCTCGCTTTTCCTCTTTGGCCTGTATCATCTCAGTATTCTCTCATGTCCATTTTGATTATTCCGAGAAATAACAATTTGACTATATTCACTATTATGCTATGACTGTTTGACCTCTGGCTATGAATAGTGTTATTCCTGGTGTCTTCTCAGACTGATATAGATATATATGGTTGAAACAACATTGGAATACTGGGAAAGAATGAGGGGCATGTGAGAGTGATGTATCAACATCTATGGGGTCATAATGTATCATAGGCTGAAGGGCTAAAGAGTTCTCCTAAAAGCGTGAATTGTTTTAAGAGGCAGCACAAGACTTTGTAGTACAGTAGTAATGTACGGACAGTATATTGTATCCACTGGCAAGCAGACAGTGTTCAGGAGATTTTTCAGGAAGCTAGAAGAATCAGATAACAAATGTTTACCTGTGACCTCTCTGTTTATTTAAGCCTCTACAAATGATAAGAAACATCAAACTCCTGGAGACACAGATTCTTAATTACCCTTTCATTGTGACATAATACTTCCCCTTTTTATGACTCTCAAATCTCAGCTATTGTTCTGAGACGAATACACATAAGATGTTGATAGAGCCAGCAGTGGCTGGCGGGGCGTTTCCAGCTAAGAGGTATTGGGTGCGCTGGGTTGAGGAGGATCAGGGGGGTCAAGGGCCATGGTGTCAACCTGGGTCTCCAGAAAACAAAGGAAAGCAAAGCTGGAAGTCAGAGAGAGACAGTAGTGTGTGTGTGTGTGTGTGAGAGATAGGGCTGGAGTAGCTCTTTACTCAGCAGGAAGCTCTTACACAGCCTTTCTGTCATGGACCCTCTTCACCTTTTATCTATTCATAAATTAATAACAGTAGTGGGGAATCCCTCCAAGTAGGAATGATCTGTGGACAAGGGCATACAAAGTTCAGAGGGATATCAGGATGTTTATTGGTGTAGGAACTCAATTCAATTCAATCCAACCTGTTAAATGTGTAACAAAGTATATTTTATTAGGTTAGACAATAAACTCTATTCATTTGCCTCTTTTTATACAGCGGCAAGAAAAGTATGTGAACCCTTTGTAATTACCTGGATTTCTGCATAAATTGGTAATAAAATGTGATCTGATCTTCATCATATCACAACAATAGACAAACAGTCTTCTTAAACTAATAACACACAAACAATGATTCGTTTTCATGTCTTTTTTGAACACACTGTGTAAACATTCACAGTGCAGGGTGGAAAAAGTATGAGAACCCTTGGATTTAATAACTGCTTGACCCTCCTTTAGCAGCAATAACCTCAACCAAACCTTTTCTGTAGTTGTGGATCAGACCTGCACAAAGGTCAGGAGGAATGATCGCAAGCTGTCCAGGCCGTGAGGCAGCAAAGCAGCCCCAAACCGTCATGCTCCCTCCACCATACTTTCCAGCTGGGATGAGGTTTTGATGTTCGTGTGCCTTTTTTTCTCCACACAGTGTTGTGTGTTCCTTCCAAACAACTCAACTGTAGTTTCATCTGTCCACAGAATATTTTTCCAGTAGCGCTGTGAAACATCCAGGTGATATTTTGCGAACTTCAGACGTGCAGCAATGTTTCTTTTGGACAGCATTGGCTTCTTCCGTGGTGTCCTCCCATGAACACCATTCTTGTTTATTGTTTTACGTATCGTAGACTTGTCAGAGATGTTAGCATGTTCCAGAGATTTCTGTAAGTCTCTAGGATTCTTAACCTCATTGAACATTCTGCACTATGCTCTTGAAGTCATCTTTGCAGGACAGTCACTCCTAGGGAGAGTAGCAACAGTGCTGAACTTTCTCCATTTATAGACAATTTGTCTTACCGTGGACTGATGAACATCAAGGCTTTTAGACATACTTTTGTAACCCTTTCCAGCTTTATGCAAGTCAACAATTCTTAATCTTAGGTCTTCTGAGATCTCCTTTGTTCTAGGCATGGTTCACATCAGGCAATGCTTCTTGTGAATAGCAAACTCACATTTTGTGAGTGTTTTTATAGGGCAGGGCAGCTTTAACCATCACCAATCTCGTCTCATTGATTGGACTCCAGGTTAGCTGACTCCTGACTCCAATTAGCTTTTGGAGAAGTCATTAGCCTAGGGGTTCACATACTTTTACTTACCTACACTGTGAATGTTTAAATTATGTATTCAATATAGACAAGAAAAATACAATAGCTTGTGTGTTATTAGTTTAAGTACAATGTGTTTGTCTATTGTTGTGACTTAGATGAAGATCAGATCACATTTTATGACCAATTTATGCAGAAATCCAGGTAATTACAAAGGGTTCACATACTTTTTCTTGCCGCTGTAAATCGTTCGTATCCCATGATTCTGTGTTCAATGAGTTGTCGAACAAGTAGGTTAATAGTCCCCCTGGTCGACCTCTCCAAATGTATGTGTGTAATAAGACTTACCAACATCACCATAATGCGTAATCCGGTTATCTTCACCTCTGCCTCTTGGGAGGGAAAAAGACCGGTCACGTCCTACTGTATAACAACATAAAGTGCGGCAATAACGTAAGTGGAGGCGTGCGCTGTCGCGGTGGGAGCGTGTATAGGAAGGGAGGGCAATCTTGTCCAGACTCTAATAAGAACCCAATGGCTAGCGCACGGCGGGCAGGAGCGCTTCAACACGACACAAGACACAAGTGGACCGACAAAACATCTCGAGGCGCATTGCAGGAGGCAGGAATGGGATGAGATTCTGAGAATGCGATCAGGAGAATTCGCAGAGGAGATATTTCACAGAGACGCAACAGTGAGGTAGGTGCGCGTCAGGTTTGCTATTGCTGAACTGCCCGATGACTGGAGAGAGAGGCGGTAGGTAGGCAGGTAGGCAGGCAGGCAGACGACTGGAAGCTCGAGAAACACCTGCATGGCAACAGGTACCTGTACCTCCAAAGACTGATAAGGATGAGAACTATTTATTTTTCATTTATTGTGAACAGCATAAAGGATGATAAATCTTAAACATTCTGAAAAGGAAAATAGTTTTCAAGTGTCATAAATTATTAAGGGAGTAATGACAAAACATGAAACTACATAAGCAAGAGGATATAACAATACAGTAGAGATTAAAGTTCATTTTAAATGGTCAACATGGATTTTTACAGAAGAACGGCGTCCCTGTACTTCCAATGGGGATTTTGAGCCATAATGGCCAACCTTGCTCTATAGAAACATTATAACACCTTTACAACTCATGCTCTGGAATGGACCACCACCAAGATTTGACCCCCATCATTCAAATGCATTTAAGTGCCCGAGACGGGGCTTGCTTAGTGGGCACGGTGGATCATTGAAGGTGTCCCCAATGAAGGTGTCCTCCTGGTGGGAAAGCCTGGCACGGCTTGGCCTGCTCGCTATCTTCACGTGGAGCTCCCTGGTCCAGGGGTGCGGGCCAGGCCCTGGGTATGGCAACCGCCCTAGGCCCAGGAAACTCACTCCCATGCCTTACAAGACCTCCTTCCCCAAACTTTCCGAGAACAACCTAGGTGCCAGCGGGAGGGTGGAGGGCAAGATCACACGTAACTCAGAACGCTTTAATGAACTGGTGTGTAACTACAACACCGATATCATCTTCAAAGATGAGGAGAAAACCCTTGCTGACCGCTTCATGACCAAGGTAAGACTGGTTGACAGACTGGGTCAGACAGTGTTTGTAATGGCTAATCAAGTACAATTATCTGCAGGTTTCAGTTTGTTTTTGTAGGACATTTACTGTGTGACAACGTCAAGATCCCATCGACCCACTTGGTGCCCTTTCCATTGACCGGTTTAAGTCACTGGTCACTCATGACTGTGTGTTACAGTAATATAGTTACTATTAGACAGGCCAGTAGGTCCCTAGTATAATACCATAGGAGGATAGTCTTTCAGTGCAGGGAAACGGGTTCTCTGAGCTAGCTCATAAGGGGAATCCCTCTGCTGGATGATTGATGAACTACAGAAGGTAGTGGTATACATAGATTTTTTTTTATCACTATTGTGACATTTTCAGGAATCATTTTCTCCAATTCACAACTCCAACTTGATAAACTGATGTTAATTCATGAATCACTTTCCCTGCATTTCCTTTTTTGTTACTTGATAAAAGGGAATCAAATAAATAGTGGGCTGGATAGTTACTCACAAGGTGCTAAACCATAGATACTTCAGTAATGGACAGTTTACAGTCTCTGGTTGAACTATTTTGGTGTGAACTTCTTGTTTAATCAAATAATTCTGTCCCAGGTGTCTAATTTTCCCCCCTCCTTCTTTATAAGATGGGGGGGATCAGGATGTAATGTAATATGACTCTGGGAGAATGTGTTCCAACTTGTGAGGATCATGTCCTCTTAATCTTTAACCAAAGTCTTTGTTGCTTGGTAATAAAACGATTCCTCTGGTTCTACTGCTCTGTGTGTGCATACTAGGAGGGATTCGTAGGTGAGGCCAGGCAGGTAAACTTGCATTAGAGTCAGGTTTGCCACATGACTAGGATTGCAAAGTTCCAGGAATTTTCAATAAATTCCCTGGTCATTCAGAATTCCTAGTTGGAGGATTCCAGATTTCCTGCTTATTCTCTCCTGATTCCGGGAATCCTCAAACCTGATTTAGGGAAAATCAGGGAATTGATTGAATGTTCCCAGGATTTTTAAACCCTACATATGACCATTGAAATATGATCAGGAATTGATGAGTTACGACACAGGCACATCAGCACAAGAAGACAGACCTCTCTCATATGTCATATCTGACCTCTAGAATATCAAGGAAGCCACAGTGTGATGTTAGCATTTTGAGTTGAGGCCATGGAACAATAAACACATTGTTATTTCTCTCAAATGGCTGGTATTCTCAACTTCTGATGTCAAGGGAGAATCGATCCATATACAAGAGGCATGTCATCTTGGACATGGGATATTTAAGACATACAGTAGGCCTACTGTAATCTTCAAACTAACTGTCAGATTCTTAAAATTCACTATCATTATCAAGACTATCCTTCACAATTGAGCATAACAACATTTGTTCTGTAAATGCAGGCTACCTACTTATGTGGTGATGCTTGGAGTTCAGTCTGTGTACAGTATGTGATGGAAATCTGTGGTTGAGTGTGTGTATGCACTTTTGATTCCCAGTCTGAGGACCAGTGTGTATATGCGTGCATGTACCAGTGTGTGTGTGTGTGTGTGTGTGTGTGTGTGTGTACAGTATGTGTGCATGTGCCCCTCTCTCTGGCCAGATGTGAAAGACGTTCTTTGTGTAGGGTTTGGACACTCCAAGGGGTCGCCTATACAAAATTCTCGCCTGCTGAAGTAATGGCACCGTCGGAAAAACCGACTATTGTAGTTCAATGACAATGAAACGCCTCTCTTCAATGGCATGGCGAGAAAAATGTAGGCAGTTTGTTTTGTATCCCTATTTCTTTTCTCACTCTGGCTGAGTGCATGCCCATGCATTCCTCCCATCTGTATCTCTGCCCTCTCACTTAGCCTGGGCCTGGCCTCTTAGCTGCTCTGCGTCTCTCTTGCCAAGTCTCTCTCTCTGAAATATGGTTAACAAACTCTGTTCCAACCATAGAGATGTGTAGAGATTGCAACGTTGTATCTGTGCCATTGTGGCATCTGTGACATCACCCATTTTAACGTACTACAATTTTCTTTTTCTTTTGATGTTTAAAAAAAGTGTCAAGCTAATATTGGTGACTTACCGCCCAGTGCAGTGCTGGAGTCTTTCAATGATCTCTATACATCTCTATGGTTCCAATTCCTTGGGAATTGGGACTTTCAGGAGGCAATGCTTAAGAGCCTCTTAAAAGTTAGCCTCAGTTTGATGGTCTGTACAGTCAACCTATTACCTGTTAGAGTGTTACGTTGTATTAACCAGAGTACAGAGATTTAGCCTCTGACATGACATATTGTAAACGGCTATTGTGTGATATTACATTTTACATTTACATTTTAGTCATTTAGCAGTCATTTAGCACTCTTATCCATAGCGACTGACAGGAAAAATGATGGTTTTAAGTGCCTTGCTCAAGGGCACAAACAGATTTTTCACCTAGTCGGCACAGTGACCTTTCGGCAACCTTTCGGTTACTGGCCCAATGCTCTTATCTGCTAGGCTACCTGCCGCTACCTACCTACCTACCTGTGACATTCAAACATAATACAGTATGTATCATTGCAGCCCAGTAGTGGGTGTATATCTGGTGTTCACATTTCTGATCAAATGTCTCAAAGAGGTGCCACTGACTCACTGAATGGCCTTAATTATTCCCTCACCCAGCAGAAAAGGCCAAGGAATGTTCTAGAATGGCTACAGTAGCTTTGTGTTCTTATGTTCTGATTGTTTGAGAAAGGTTGGAGAGGGTGGCAATGGCCTTTAGTAGCTCTGAATACAGACAATTTACATCTGATGATGTCAATGGAGAGACAAATTAGCCTGGTTCCAGATCAGTTTTTGTTGCAAGGTGGCAAGACAGCAAAAAATGTTGGGGGACCAGGCTAGAGACAAATAACCTAGCGAGGATAATAGGAGGAATACAGTTAGTTGCAGTAGTGTTGTGGTTTTAGGTATTGAGTATATGAATATATGGTCATTGTGGGTGAGGTAGACAACAGGCTCATATCTACTCTCTGTCTCAAGCGGTTCCTTTTCCCTCATTAATGAATGATTAAAACAGTCTCTGGTACCTCCCCTCTAAGGGGGTTCATACATGTCAATAGTCCTGGAGTTGCTATCGACAGACCCGCCTATAATGCTGAAAATACTTGCCAATTGCCTAATAATTCTCACGAGAATATGAGGGCTAATTTAATTGAGAGCAAATGAATGACTCTATTGGCATACAGTAGATACATTATGACAGCATAGTTCAATTGAATGGTATCATATCATATTGTATTAATGAAATCTTTCCACCCCTCTCCCTGTCCCTCAGCGCTGTAAAGACTGCCTCAACAAACTAGCCATAGCGGTGATGAACCACTGGCCTGGGACGAAGCTGAGGGTGACAGAGGCCTGGGATGAGGATGGCCATCACCCTCCTGACTCTCTTCATTATGAGGGACGGGCTGTGGACATCACCACGTCAGACCGCATCCCAGACAAGTACGGCATGCTAGCCCAGCTGGCTGTGGAGGCTGGCTTTGACTTTGTGTACTATGAGTCCAAGTACCATGTGCACTGCTCTGTCAAAGCTGGTAAGTCAAGTGGATATTAACTATTTAATACATGACAAATAAATTATTTCCAGTGATTTGCCTTTGGATGTATTTTACATTTATTCCTGTCATTATTTTCATACATTCATGCATATCTTATGTCATGTTATACCATATCAATGTAATTAACAAAATATAGTGTTTTAGTCATCTTACAGTAGGTCCTTCTCTATTGATTCCCCCCTCAGATCACTCTGTGGCGGTGGAGAAGGGGGGCTGTTTCCCAGGCTGGGCCCGGGTGACCTTGGCCGGAGGGGGACAGAAGACACTGGCCTCCCTGGGGCCTGGAGACAGAGTGTTGGCCCTGACTGGGTCAGGACACATTGTCCTCAGCCGCGTCCTTCTATTCCTACACCAAGACCATGAGAGCAGGTCCACTTTCCTGGTCCTGGCCACAAAAGATGGCCGCCGCCTAGCCCTCTCTCCCCATCACCTGGTCTTCCTCGCACCCCATCACAAACTCCACCACAGTGAGTACAAGGCTCAGTTTGCCAGTAGAGCCAAACCGGGGGACTATGTACTCGTCCATGGAGCGGACGGCCGAGTACAACCATCCAGGATCACATCTGTATCGCAGGAGGAAGGGATTGGTGTGTACGCACCCCTTACAGAACACGGCACTCTGTTTGTGGATGGGGTGCTGGCATCCAGCTATGCACTTATAGAGGACCATAGACTGGCACACTGGGCGTTTGGGCCTCTGAGACTGCTGCTGACATTCACCCAGCTGGTTCGGGGGGAGGGCACACTGGGAGCGCAGGTCACAGAGGCAGAGAGAGAGCACACGAAGAAGCCCACTCACTGCAACACTCAACACATTTGTGTGAATCAGACACTCAGCAGCCCAGGCATGTATGTGAATACAAACACTTCAGACAGACAAAGCAGTTGGGCTGCTGTACCCATAAACAGAGACATTGAGGGGGGACACTGTGACTCTGTGCCAGAAAAGGTTTTGAGTGTGCACTGGTATGCTAGGCTGCTACACAGGCTTGGACAGTTCTTTCTAGACCAAAAGACATTTCATCATTAGGTTAAAGGCACTATAGGTTCAACTCTGGTGCCTGTATACTACTGCTAATTGCTACTGTACTGTTACATTTCCAGTGTCCTACTGATAATTGCTACTGTACTGTTACATTTCCAGTGTCCTACAGATAATTGCTACTGTACTGTTACATTTCCAGTGTCCTACTGATAATTGCTACTGTACTGTTACATTTCCACAGTGTCCTACAGATAATTGCTACTGTACTGTTACATTTCCAGTGTCCTACAGATAATTGCTACTGTACTGTTACATTTCCACAGTGTCCTACTGATAATTGCTACTGTACTGTTACATTTCCACACTGTCCTACAGATAATTGCTACTGTACTGTTACATTTCCACAGTGTCCTACAGATAATTGCTACTGTACTGTTACATTTCCACAGTGTCCTACTGATAATTGCTACTGTACTGTTACATTTCCACAGTGTCTTACTGATAATTGCTACTGTACTGTTACATTTCCACTGTCCTACAGATAATTGCTACTGTACTGTTACATTTCCAGTGTCCTACTGATAATTGCTACTGTACTGTTAAATTTCCACAGTGTCCTACTGATAATTGCTACTGTTCTGTTACATTTCCAGTGTTCTACTGATAATTGCTACTGTACTGTTACATTTCCACAGTGTCCTACTGATAATTACTACTGTACTGTTACATTTCCACAGTGTCCTACTGATAATTGCTACTGTACTGTTACATTTCCACAGTGTCCTACAGATAATTGCTACTGTACTGTTACATTTCCACAGTGTCCTACAGATAATTGCTACTGTACTGTTACATTTCCACACTGTCCTACTGATAATTGCTACTGTACTGTTACATTTCCAGTGTCCTACAGATAATTGCTACTGTACTGTTACATTTCCACACTGTCCTACAGATAATTGCTACTGTACTGTTACATTTCCAGTGTCCTACAGATAATTGCTACTGTACTGTTACATTTCCAATGTCCTACAGATAATTGCTACTGTACTGTTACATTTCCACAGTGTCCTACAGATAATTGCTACTGTACTGTTACATTTCCAGTGTCCTACAGATAATTGCTACTGTACTGTTACATTTCCACAGTGTCCTACAGATAATTGCTACTGTACTGTTACATTTCCACAGTGTCCTACAGATAATTGCTACTGTACTGTTACATTTCCAGTGTCCTACTGATAATTGCTACTGTTCTGTTACATTTCCACAGTGTCCTACAGATAATTGCTACTGTACTGTTACATTTCCACACTGTCCTACAGATAATTGCTACTGTACTGTTACATTTCCAGTGTCCTACAGATAATTGCTACTGTACTGTTATATTTCCAGTGTCCTACAGATAATTGCTACTGTACTGTTACATTTCCAGTGTCCTACAGATAATTGCTACTGTACTGTTACATTTCCACTGTGTCCTACAGATAATTGCTACTGTTCTGTTACATTTCCAGTGTCCTACAGATAATTGCTACTGTACTGTTACATTTCCACTGTGTCCTACAGATAATTGCTACTGTTCTGTTACATTTCCAGTGTCCTACAGATAATTGCTACTGTACTGTTACATTTCCAGTGTCCTACAGATAATTGCTACTGTACTGTTACATTTCCACTGTGTCCTACAGATAATTGCTACTGTTCTGTTACATTTCCAGTGTCCTACAGATAATTGCTACTGTACTGTTACATTTCCACTGTGTCCTACAGATAATTGCTACTGTTCTGTTACATTTCCAGTGTCCTACAGATAATTGCTACTGTACTGTTACATTTCCACTTATGCTCCTATTTTTTCTACTGCCCTGTCTTTTACTGAAATGTTAAACCTTATGCACCCCGAAAGAGTATATTTGCATCTTACTGGTAATTGCATTGTAATGTATTAATATTGTATTTCCTCTTTTACTTTCAGTAAATGTGTTGATGTTTGGTTTGGGTGCAGGTAGAATCGGACAATGTCTTCAAAGATAATGTGTTCTAGAAGGCTATTATACAAGTTCATTCCTGAGAGAAATGGACGCCATAATAACGGAATCAGCATGTGTATTGTCAAGAATCCATTGTATATGTGTATTGTCAAGAATCCATTGTATATGTGTATTGTCAAGAATCCATTGTATATGTGTATTTTCAAGAATCCATTGTATATGTGTATTGTCAAGAATCCATTGTATATGTGTATTGTCAAGAATCCATTGTATATGTATCTTATTTAGATAACATCTACAGTATAAGCCAACATAAAATGTGGGTTTCCTATATGCTTTATTATTCTAAAACAATGAGGAAATATGAGTATGTGCCAGAACAAGTCAAAGCTTTATTTTTGTACCTTCTGAATCATAATATATAAATGTAGCAATTTATTGTAATTATTATAACTATGGCCTCATTTGTTATGTTAACTTTTAAAAGTGTAATTAAACAAATAATAATGCATCATTGTGTAACGTAAACCCTGCTTGTGTTCCTGTTTTACATGTAGATTCTCGGCGTTAAATCATTGTCTCTCCTAGGGTTTGGGTTTGCAAATTACATTTACAGAACAGAATATGTTAGAAGATGTTTAATTGATGTAGTTCTGTCCTTGAACTGTTCTTGTCTATTAATGTCCTGTATTATGTCATGTTTCATGTGGACCTCAGGAAGAGGAGCTGCTGCTTTCACAACAGCTAATGGGGATCCAAATAAAATACCCAAAAGACTACATGAAAAACTTGAGAAATCTGACCACGGCCTATAGTCATATTTGGAGCCTCCGAATTACAGTGGGAGCTGTCTTCTTGGTGCATGTGTACTGTAGCAGAACATGTGTACTGTAGCAGAACATGTGTACTGTAGCAGAACATGTGTACTGTAGCAGAACATGTGTACTGTAGCAGAACATGTGTACTGTAGCAGAAAGGGTTCAAACTCAGACATCCAGCAGAACTGGTGGCCCAGTCTACAGTAGTTAATAAGAAACCCAGACTTAATATTCTCCCTAGCTGCCCTTTCTCTCTCTGTTTATCTTAATTATGTTCTCCATCCCGGCTCCTGACTAATGGAATCTCTATGCTCTGATTCTCCAAGTATTTCACAAGTGTATTTGCAACATAGCTTGTTAATGGTGACCTGTACTGTCATTGACACTTCCTTTCTGTTATTAACCTAAACGAACAATCCCTTGTTGTCTCTGTTTTGTCACATTTATTTATCTTGAAACGTTCTCCTCTCAGCTCCTGTAACCTCAGATTTACCCAGTGTGTACATCCTGTGACGTGTAATACAAGGTTATACACCCCCTTGTGGTGTACCTGACGTCATACATGTGGATTATATCTACTTTTGGGTCTTTGCAGCTATTGCTTATACCTGCCTGTGTAATAATGCAGTAATTACAATAGTAACTAACAACACTTTATTGATGCTATTATTAACATAGAAATGATATACAAATGTAGTAATTGAAAGCATAGTAATGAGTTATCCAGTCCAGGTAAGTGTTCCATCTTCCCATAGTACCTTCATTCTGGATACTCAATAGGTGCACTCTAATTAATATGGTCTAGAAGGAATAGCCTGATTGTTGAGAGAGGGAGACGATACTATATTCTATCAGTGCCATATTTTGGAAATCATTCAAAGATGATATCATACATTGAACCTGACCAGTGTTGTGTGCAGAAGAGGATCATCAGGCACATTGGAGAAGAGCAGAGTAATAGCAGTAGGTGGGGGACTTGAAATGCGTACACAATCAAATACATAAAAAATAAAAAGGAAACAAACTGAATGTCATTGTTCCAGTTAGCATTGTGTAGTAGACAGCTCACAGCTGTGGAGGTATTCCATCCAGGAGATTATCCTTGAGATAGAAGGGGCAGATGGGAATGCACACACTCATCAAATCAGACCAATGGGAGAAGCCCAACAACATAATACCACCCAACTTTTACCATCTTTGACCAATCACAGCACAGTGTCAGATTGTCAAAGAATCCCGACCAGTCCCTGCCCTCAAAAATCCAATCCAATCCTGCTAAAACTGAGTGGGAGTTGGGTAATCCTGTCATTGCAACCAGTATCTTAATCGCCTATTTCGTTATGAAAACCAAACCGGCACAACCAACCATTTATGGTTAGTTAGTTCATAGCCAGAAAAACTCTTCTTCTGATCTGAGAGAGATCTCTGAGAGCAGATCTTTGAATAGAAAGTTGAACAGTCTGTACTGGTGTAGGCCTCATAAATCTTGATTCAATGTACAGACAGATGGACAGACATGTTTTCATCAATTAAAAATTGGGGTCAAATTCAGTATGGTGAACGGTTGTGAGACACGTACATGTTTTGGTCCTGGATGTGGCAATGTCAGGACTCAGGAGTGAATGTTGAGACATGTTTATTGTGTACAATGTTGCAAAACATTGTGCAACATTGCATTGTTGAATATACATCATTTTTGCTCAACCAATGGATACTCTTACCCACAGAAATCCAGCATACAGAAGTATGAAGTGTCACGTGTGTCTCGATCAAGATATAGCATCGGGGCTTTGAATTTGATCCAAGCACTAATGCGCTCATCCAGAAAAGAGGAATCAGAGATGCCTAATATCCTACCTAGAATTAGGCCTAAATACAACAATAACTAAATTGCCAGAAGAAGCATTCTGGATAGGGAAAAGACATTATTGGTCCAAGCATGTAAATGATAGTCAAAAGGGAGTTGCAGTGGTGTAGACCAAAGTGAGAGAGCACCTGATCCTACTAGGAACTCTACTGTACTAGGAACTAGGTGGATGTGGGCAGAATGAAGTTGATTGATTCCTCAGAAAAACATGCAAGGTCAGCGGGACATGCTGCCATGTTCTCAGATAAGGGCATGGTAGTGCATAGCCAGGAGACAGGAGTCACCATGTAGCTGCAGGCCATTAAGGGCCAGTGGTATAGAATGGGAAAGTAGCATACTAGGACTCTGGGAAGGGTGAAGGGGTCATTCAAGGCAAATTCAAGGCAAGAAGTCTACCGGTTCAACAGGAGAAGTAGGACTGAATCTGGGCATGTGTGAGAGAAAGAGGCAATTATAGCAATGAATACCATAACCTCACGAATGTCACACGATAGCCAATGTCGTGTGACATTCGTCCTAAATGTCACACGACAATGCCAATGTCCTAAAATCTAACATACAATAGAGGCATCCAAATCCAATCATATTCCATTATTGTTTCATGTGCTCTTCTATACACAACGTGCATGGACATTGACGAGTCACAGTTTTGCCTTGTTTATGAATTTGCATTGGGCTCAGTCTGATGATCTGACATATGGTGTAAAAAATGATTTAAAAAAATCTCGTCCTACAAGTTCAAAATCAGAATATGCTATCCACTAAAATATTATAACCCTGAAAAAGTTAAGATAGCTTATTGGCTTTGAGCTGAACTAGTTAGCTAACAACTTGGAGAGGCGCCCTTGCAGACTTGAGAAATGTTGTTGTTTTAGCGACTTGACGGAACATACACACCGACACACTCGTGGTGGTGATCCGGACAGGAATAGCTCGCTAAAGTTAAGACGTTAGGTGTCGAAAACATTGTTTCAGATAATGCCTGAAAGTTTAATGTTAATAAATTGAGATATTACCCAATTTTGGGTCGAATATCCGATGCCAACTTAGTGCAACTCCGAACCAGTAAAATGCAGAGAAGCTAACGTTAGTTAACTTGTGCCGTTAGTTAGCTAACGTTATCTGTCTATCTAATTTAGTTACCATCAACTACTAAACATTCCCCTATGTTTCGGAACATTGGGCTATCGATCGTGCATTTTTATGGAAGATTGGCTATAATTTTATACTCGTTGACCATTGCTTTTTGTTTAACAATTTTCACGGCGTGTTAGCAACTGGCCATAAACTCTTGTCTTTCGAGCTCCGTGGCTGGCTAGCTACGCTAGTTATCCAGCCTGCCACACTCGGTGCACTTCCCCCACTCACCTCATTCTCCAGCCGGCAAGCCCGCTAAGTAAAATGAGGCAAGCATCAACCATTTAACTGTGTACACTGCTACACATATGGATTGTTTGGCTGTATGAGGACACAACCATCTCATTGTAAGGTGAGTCGTTTGGTTGAATAACATCATTAACGAACTTATTTGACGAATCAATTTCTCTGACCTTTAAGGCTAGCTAGGTTGTAGCTAGCTAACGTTAAGTTAGTTGATCAGGATGGCCAACGTCTAGCTAGCTAACGACACTAAGTTAACTAGCTACTCCGACTGGCTATGGCATTAGCTAACGAATTCATATAATAATTCACTCAAATGACATTAGCTAACGTAAATGTAAGCTACATGTTTAGCTAAACTGAATACCCTTATTATTTAAACTGCGTAGCTAGCCAACTGTGTGAGTGCCATAGTTGGCAGACGACCTAACTAGCTAACTATCTTGTTTCCTAGTTAGCTAGCTAACTAGCATGTAACTTCGCTAGCGAGTTTACCTAACGGTTAATGCCAACAAGCTTTTGAGGTTTTGGAGTTGCCGTTTTGGACGCATTGATTTGAGCTAGCTAGCAATCAAGTGGAGTTATCTGATTATCAGTGTGTTGTCAGTGGCTTTCAGTTATGTGGTCTGAGTTTCCAGTAATCATCATAGTGATCGCTGATAGATCATAGCTAGTTATTGGGTTTGGTTACATAACGGATAACTACTAGCTAGTTACATGGCTGTGTAGTAACGTTAGGTAGCAGTGGAACATTGTACTGTATGTAATAGTCTCCCTTCCCCCAAACACATATATTATATTCAGTTATTTCAATCGCACAGTTTGAATCATATAGCTAACGTTACTAGCTATGTGCCTAGTTTTCATGTTGATGTGTAAATCGCATTCTGCTCATTTTCATGGCAAGATGTGCAAATTGTGATCTGAACACAACCAACTGCACTGGAACATATTGTTACGCAAGTAACTAACCATGGCTTGCTGTAAACACAGGTAGCCTATAACACTGGGATTTGTGAGTTTCTGCTACAAGGCCCAATTTAGTGAAACATTTGTTGAATGGGATACTCCAAAGTAACCCTCCATGTGGCTACCCATTGTGCACTACACTACACGCATACAAATACAAATACAAGTGTATATATTACATCATTAGGTGGAGGCGAGGTACATTTGATTTGTTGTTAGCTAGTGTTTCACACTTCACAGTAGAGAAGGTTAGGACAGATATTGTCTTCTCAACTCTCATCCAATCCCCTGTTTTTCATTCATTTTGCATAGCTGTACACAACAAATAGTGTGGACCATTTGACATAAGACCACTTTGAAAACTGAAAACGTCAGGCAGACATTGATTTGGAATAAACTGTTGTTGGGCTCATTCGGGCTGCAGCCATTACTGGAGGAGGTGGTATGGGCGCAATGCTTTCCTGAGTTTTTACAGAAAGTTGTGTGGCTAGAACTGGTTTAAACTCTCACTAAATCTGTCATATTGCTACATAGTTGGACATGCAGTTTTTTTTCATCGTTAACATATCACAAATCGATTACTCATACAATTGTATATATTTTTTTATTAATGTACCTTTAATCCGTATAATTTAGTCGGAACTATGCTGCACAGTGGTAGGGTTTTAGCACGATTTTGACAGTTGCAACAGGAAGTAATGTACAAGGAAGTTGTATTTTCTTTGTGTATCTCGGTTTAGGGTTGTTTTATTTAAAGAAAACAACATTTCAGTTCCTATATTTTGTTATTTTTCCATACATGACTTGTGTGGGTTTGGATTATGCATTTCTGGCAAAACAAAGATGGAAATGTCTTCAAACATGTATTATTTATTTAGTTAGCTAGTCACTGACACGCTATTTTCATGCAGAGTTTGCGAATCCCGAGTAACGTTAGCGAGCTACTTTGTTAGCAAGAATGCTACCAGTTAACGACGTAGCTAACGTTAGCTAGCTTGCGGTTTCAACTAAATTGAGGAGATACACAGCCATATTCATTCATCTAGATTGGATCGCGGTTAATCGATTACGTGTTTCGAAATGATGCATTTAGTATCCCATGCATATAGCTAAAGGTGTGTATTAAATACGCTTCTTGCAAGCTATATTTATTATTTATACAGTTCTTGTGAATTTGTCACGTCTGAGGTTATACGCTAACGTTAGCCAAATCAGCTAACTGACGTCGGCTATCTATTTTAATCTAGCTGTTATACTGCAGCAATGTGAAATATCGGGCTTTTGCCGGGCACAAAGGGAAATTGAGCCTCGCTGGATTTTGCGATTGGACGTCAGATAGCACAAATGTGACTACCGGTAGTTGTTGTTTTTTTCCCGCGTAAGACTATGTGGTAAATAATGTGTATATTTAATGTTTTTGTTGTTCATTTTGGTAAATTATGATGTGCCTTACCTCTAATATTATTCGGCAACTTTGTTTACCTTTCAGGCCTCTGTCAAGGAGATAAGGAGAGGGGATGGACGAGCAGAAATCAAACTGCGAAGAAAATGACTCTGAACCGACAGGTACAATAACATACCTGCCGTGGTGTCAGAAAAAAGTAGTTGTTGCTAATTATAATAATTCTTTGTTTTTCTTTTTGTTGCATGGATTTTCATACAGTAGCTTATTGGAATGTTCTTTAAAATTGAAGACAAATATAGGTTAAATTGGTAAGTCCTAAAGCATGTGGACTAATGCCTTTCCCAGCTGATGACAGCGCCCCTATGGAGCAGCCAATCCCCTCAGAGGGGGAGTCAGAGGCCCGTCTGGCTGCAGAGGACTCCTCTGAAACTGTTGCTGCCGCTTCCAGCACAGATCTGTAAGTCCCTTCTCAGATACCCTAACAAAGGCATAGCGCTAGAAAAAAATAGATTTCTTAGTCAACATTTCAAATGATATTTTTTGGCAATAGCTATATGTTAACAAGTCATACCCATATAACATTCACCACAAAATATTGATTTTTCAAACAAACTCCCACTGTGCTGCCAAGAGTTGCTGAATATCCTCAGATCATGAGGGCTGTAGTGCACTGCCCAGTATTACATGGGAGACATGCAGTCAGAGGTGTACAACAAATAGTCTTAGCTGGGCTTATATTTTCTCTGTTTGTTCATGTTGGAGTAGTATAATGTATGGAGTATAATATGGAATAGAATTGAAGTGAGTGCTTTAGTAATTTTACTTCTTGATCCACAAGCTAGACCTTTTTTGGATCCATTTACCTGCATGCTGTCTGGCTAATACTGAGTCTCTGCCTGCACAGGGAGAGCAGTGTAAGGGTCTGTGCTCTATGTAACTGTGTGGAGCGCAGCCTGCACGGACAACGGGAACTCAGACATTTTGGGCCATTTTCCTCCCGGCCCACCCTGGAGCCCTCTGCTTCCTCACTGCCAGGGCCCGGGAACGATGACCTGTCTTCCATCGGATTCTCAGACTCCGACGCATCCTGTCTGGCAGCACTCTTTGATGACACAGGTGGGATGCTGCTGCTACTCTCTGTTATTGTTGATGCATAGTTACTTTAATAACTCTACCTACATGTATATAAACGTCCCTTTTTCAGGACCCTGTCTTTCAAAGATAATTAGTAAAAATCCAAATAACTTCACAGATCTTCATTGTAAAGGGTTTAAACACTGTTTCCCATGCTTGTTCAATGAACCATAAACAATTAATGAACATGCACCTGTGGAACGGTAGTTAAGACACTAACAGCTTACAGATGGTAGGCAATTAAGGTCACAGTTATGAAAACTTAGGACACTAAAGAGGCCTTTCTACTGACTGAAAAGCACAAAAAGAAAGATGCCCAGGGACCTTGCTCATCTGCGTGAACGTGCCTTAGGCATGCTACAAGGAGGCATGAGGACTGCAGATGTGGCCAGGGCAATAAATTGCAATGTCCGTATTGTGAGATGCCTAAGACAGCACTACAGGGAGACAGGACGGACAGCTGATCGTCCTCATAGTGGCAGACCACGTGTAACAACACCTGCACAGGATCGGTACATCTGAACATCACACCTGCGGGACAGGTACAGGATGGCAACAACAACTGCCCGAGTTACACCAGGAACGCACAATCCCTCCGTCAGTGCTCAGACTGTCCGCAATAGGCTGAGAGAGACTGGACTGAGGGCTTGTAGGCCTGTTGTAAGGCAGACGTCACCGGCAACAATGTCACCTATGGGCACAAACCCACTGCCGCTGGACCAGACAGGACTAGCAAAAAGTGCTCTTCCCTGACGAGTCACGGTTTTGTCTCACCAGGGATGATGGTCAGATTTGTGTTTATTGTCGAAGGGATGAGCGTTACACCGAGGCCTGTACTCTGGAGCAGGATCGATTTGGAGGTGGAGGGTCCGTCATGGTCTGGGACGGTGTGTCACAGCATCATCGGACTGAGCTTGTTGTCATTGCAGGCAATCTCAACGCTGTGCGTTACAGGGAAGACATCCTCCTCTCTCATGTGGTACACTTCCTGCAGGCTCATCCTGACATGACCCTCCAGCATGACAATGCCACCAGCCATACTGCTCGTTCTGTGCGTGATTTAATGCAAGACAGGAATGTCAGTGTTCTGCCATGGCCAGCGAAGAGCCCGGATCTCAATCCCATTGATCACGTATGGGACCTGTTGGATCAGAGGGTGAGGGCTAGGGCCATTCCCCCCAGAAATGTCCGGGAACTTCGAGGTGCCTTTGTGCAAGAACTGACAAATCTGGTGCAGTCCATGAGGAGGAGATGCATTGCAGTACTTAATGCAGCTGGTGGCCACACCAGATACCGACTTTACTATTGACCCCCCCCCTCCCCTTTGTTCAGGGACACATTATTCAATTTCTGTTAGTCACATGTCTGTGGAACTTGTTCAGTTTGTCTGTTGTTGAATCTTGTTACGTTTATACAAATACTGTATTTACACGTGTTAAGTTTGCTGAAAATAAACGCAGTTGACAGTGAGAGGACGTTTCTTTTTTTGCTGAGTTTATTACCTCATTTACCTCGACTTACCGGTGCTCCCGCACATTGATTCTGTACCCCCTGTGTATAGCCTCGCTATTGTTATTTTACTGCTACTCTTTAATTATTTGTTACTTTCATTTCTTTTTTAGGTATTTTTCTTAACTGCATTGTTGGTTAAGGGCTTGTAATTAAGCATTTCACTGTAAGGTCTACACCTGTTGTATTCGGTGCATGTGACAAATACAATTTGATTTCAAACATCTCATCACATTTTGATTTAGTTTTTTACTCGAGTTGCCTTCTTGGTCAGGTCTCCTTTGAGAAAGAGGTATTTTGACCTCAATGGGACTAGCTGGTAAAATAAAGGTTAAATTATAATACCTTATACCCACCGTTGCTATTATACACAGTGTGCACCCTGCACAGTAAACCTATCCCAAAAACATATTAGAAAGGGTTTCATGGAAATTCTCTAGGCATTTGTTTTAGATCAAATCCCATTTCACCTCCCATTTTTTGTTGTTGTTTTAAAGCAAACTGATTGATCCAGAAGAGAGAGAATCCTGATCAGAAGCGGGGAACCATACAGATGAGAAGTGTCTAATTGTGGGTTGTCGTGAACAGGGGGCTGCTGGGTGCATCACTGGTGTGCGGTGTGGTCAGAGGGAGTGAAGCAGGCGGAGGAGGCTGAGGAGGAGCTGGAGAATGTGGACAAGGCCGTCATCTCAGGGACACAGCGGGTAGGTTAAACAAATGACACCTCTGATAGAAATCTGTGCAAGCTCTGAAGTCACAATTTGGCGATTGTTCTTGGAATAAACATGTAGGCAACCTAGAGTGGTACAGTTGAAGAACAAAATATATATACACCATCTGGAAATAATAGTTAAGAATTTAAATTAATTTCAATTGTGGGGTTCTGAAATTCGTCCTACTGGCACTGTCTCTCACCCGTAACCTTGTCTTTGAACCTTCCTTTTAGCTGTGTGAATATTGCAAGCGTCTGGGTGCTACCATCCGCTGCCATGCTGAGGGCTGCTCACGGTTCTACCACTTCCCCTGCTCTGCTGCTAGCGGCTCCTTCCAGTCCATGAAGCAGCTGGCTCTCCTCTGTCCAGAGCACGTGGACAAGGCTGAGGAGATGGGTAAGGACACCTCCCAATCGAGTTGAGGTCAAAGCCCAAACTCGATTATTAGGTTATGCTTTAACAGTGAGGTGTGTGACCTCAGTGCTTTGTGTAATGATTTGGTCACTTGGTCGTTTGGTTTGCTAACTATGGTTTGTCTGCCTTCCAGCGGGTGAGGAGGCGTGGTGCGCTGTCTGTGATTCTGCGGGGGAGCTGCTGAACCTGCTGTTCTGTACAGGCTGTGGGCAGCACTACCACGCCTCCTGTCTGGAGATCAGTGCCACGCCCATACAGAGATCAGGGTGGCAGTGCCCAGAGTGTAAAGTGTGCCAGACATGCAGGTGAGTGTCTCTTTGCTGCCCAATCTCACAGGTTACACATTTTTTGGTAAAGTTTTGTTTAAAATGGCAAAAGCTCTCAATTTTTTACTTCTAAAATAAAAATGTTGTTCACTGAATTGATTTGGGAGACTGTGAAGCGCTGTTCCTGAACACTATCTACCATGACCATCTACTACCACATGCTCCCAATCAGTAGGGGTAGCGGTTTCCCTGATCATGTGACATTACCAGGGGGAAAAAAGTCTTGGCAGTTGTCAAAGTCTATTGGGTCTTAGAAACAAGGCATGCAGCTGTCATTGAATAGGTAGACTCTGGAGGGTAAAATCTGTGTTCTCTCATTTTCCAGGCAACCAGGGGAAGACTCCATGATGTTAGTATGTGATGCCTGTGATAAGGGCTACCACACCTTCTGTCTCCAGCCAGCCATGACCTCTCTTCCCTCCGACACATGGAAGTGCAGAGTAAGAGCATGTCTCACCTGCACTGACGATAGTCTCCTCTGTTAGGAAAGAAGGATAATGGTGCACTATAATTTAAGTCCTTGGCCATATGTTGACCATGTCTTACTGTAAATGGTTCATGTTATTCCTTCGTTTTTTTAGAGGGTTTCAATGGAAACATTTTAATGACAATTACTTCTGTAAATTAAAATAAGGGTATGCAGAAATATAACCTTTTTCCAATACGTGATCAATTCTGAAAATGTAGCAGTTGGTGTGTTTCCTGTGTGAATAACTAATTTAATTTCCCCCATGTATCCCTCATCAGAGGTGTCGGGTGTGTGTGGACTGTGGTGCTCATGGTCTGACGCTGCCCGGCTCAACCCAGTGGTTTGACAACTATGCCGTGTGTGAGGGCTGCCAACGTGCCCGCAGCTCTATGTGTGGTGTCTGCAGCAAAGCCTCGGAACCACCCGTCATGCTGCCGCGCTGCATCAGCTGCCTCAGGTATGTCTACTGCCTCAGAATGATTCAATTGGCAAGTTAATAAACCTTTTTCATCAAGTTGTCACACTTTTACAGTGACCCGGCCTAGACACCAGCCTATAGAGCAACAGCAGACATTGATAACTACCACTATTTATGTAGCATTTGGCCCACTCTCATTCATCCATTCTTGACCAATCCTGTGTCATCTCCCTAGGTGGGTTCACAGTGAATGCTCCTCTATGTCAGAGCCACCTGAGGAAAAGTGTATCTGTTCGCTCTGCCGAGACAGCGAGCCTCCGGCAGAACCTGTCCCACAGACAGACATGGTGGAAATGCAGATTACAGAGAAAGATGGGTCAGAGGGGACGATAGAAGGACAGACAGACATGGTGGAAATGCAGATTACAGAGAAAGATGGGTCAGAGGGGACGATAGAAGGACAGACGGACATGGTGGAAATGCAGACTACAGAGAGAGATGGGTCTGAGGTGACGATAGAAGGACAGACGGACACATTGGCCGAGATGACAATCCAGACAGAAGCAGTGAGTGAAGTTACGATAGAAGGACAGACGGACGTGTCCAAGATGACCGTGGTACAGACGAAGACCAAGTCGGACGAGGAGGTGCCCATGGAGCTGGGTATGTTGACTGGACTGCTTTCTGTTGTCCTTGATAAAAGGGTCTACAGATATTGATAGAAGGGTAGAGTTGACTGCTCCATCTCTGACAGAGCAAAATGATTAACTCTACCCACGTTTATCTTATCTAAGCCACCCTGACTCAATGTAATTTCTGGGATGCACTAAAGAACGGTATAGCATCTGAGTGTGTGGTGTTAGTGGTGTGATGAACCTGATTTTGTCTTTTCAACAGGGACAGGGGCTGAAGTGGTAGAAACGACAGGGGTAGAGGAGGGGCCTCAGCTGGGGACAGAGGAAGTCCCTGCAGAACAGCCCATGGTCCAGGCTGAGGTTACAGAACAATGTGAAACAGCAGAACAACAGGAGGCTTCTAGTTTACCTGTGGCTGTTGTGGATGAGAGGCCAGAGAAGGCTCCTAGCCCGCCACCCCAACCCCAGGTCAGCCATGTCCCTGTCCTTGAGTCACCAGAACAGCAACCGCCACAGTGGCCAGAGCCAGCAGCAGTAGTAGAGCTGGGCCCTGTGCACAGAAAGGAGAAGAATGGGGAGAACCAGGAAGAGAAAGTTAAACCCTCAACACAGCAGCAGACCAAACTGGAGGAGAAGAGAAGCGGTGAGGGCATGTCTACCACCTCGCCAGAGTCACCAGCCCCTCCCATCTCCACGCAAGAGGTGGAGCATGCTTCCGTGGACACAGATGAGGTGGGGCTAAAGGAGGAAGCCGCAAGGAAGCAGGAGCGCTCAGGGTCTCCTCCTGCTCCACATGCCGACACACAGGAGGCTGCTCCTTCTACTGTGGACATGGAGGTCAGGGGTACTCACTCCGAGGAGGAGGATGAGTTTGGAGAACAGGAGGAGCAGGGGAAGGATGCAGACAGAGAGGGTCATCATAGTCACCACAGAAGGGTCAAGATCAAGCAGGAGCCCCAGGAGCAGAGGAAGCCTGATCAGCTCCTCCTGGATGAGATGTCCAATCAAAGCCATCCGAGTCACGGGGACGAGAGCAGTTCTGGCTTCCTGGGCTCCCCGACCGAAGGGGAGGCAGAGCCCGATGCACAGCTCTCCATGGAGCTCAGCCTCATACCCACTGAACGCTCGCGTTCCGACTCCCTGCTCACTGAGACGGACGATTCGCTGCCCTTTGACCCCCTCAAACCAGACGGGGAGAAGAAGAGGAGAGGCTCGCCGGGACGCTCCAGGGTCAAACAGGTAAGGTCTAGTAACAGGTCATAGACAGTTCAACTTTGGAATGAGTGTTAACTGCCATAGAGCAGAAGGCCATTTCACAGTGATAAGGAGCTTCCAAAACTGTCTCTGCAAACGCTTCTCTGTTGGGCGAGGGCTAGATTCAGTGGTTTACAGTATGTGAGGTACTGGCATGGTTGGTGTTGGTCTTTTCAGGGGCGGGGCAGCAGTATTTTCCCGGGGAAGCGGCGGCCTCGTGGTGGTGGTGGTGGTGGTGGCGGCGGTGGAAGGGGCCGTGGCGGTAGGAACCGCCTCAAAGCCATGGCCTCCTGCATCGACGCGTTCCTGGTGAGTTGAACTGACCGACGATACATGAACATTCAGACATTCAAACACTTTCATCCATCCATCCATTCATCCATCCATCCATCCATCCATCCATCAATCCTCTCACTCATTGGATTGTGTCATCAAACATTGACATTGATCTTTACAGTACATACAACCCACAGCAGCAATTTATCACAGAGATCTTGAATGTTTGGAGCTTGATCTCTAAAGTTCATTCGAAACAAACCACTTAATTGGAACTTGACTGTATCAGAATGTAATACATTCTATGTATATATATTCCAGTGGTGGAAAAAGTACCCAATTGTCATACTTAAGTAAAAGTAAAGATACCTTTGTACAAAATGACTCAAGTAAAATTGAAAATCACCCAGTAAAATACTACTTGAGTAAAAGTATTTGGTTTTAAATATACTTAAGAAACAAAAGTAAAAGTATAAATCATTTCACATTCCTTATATTAAGCAAATCAGTTTTTTTACGGATAGCCAGGGGCGCACTCCAACACTCAAACATCATTTACAAACGAAGCATTTTGTATTTATTGAGTCTGCCAGATCGGAGGCAGTAGGGATGACCAGGGATGTCCGTCCTGCTAAGCATTCCAAATGTAACAAGTACTTTTGGGTGTCAGGGAAAATGTATGGAGTAAAAAGTACATTATTTTCTTTAGGAATGTAGTGAAGTAAAAGTTGTCAAAAATATAAATAGTAAAGTACAGATACTACTTAATTACTTTGAAGTATTTTTACTTAAGTACTTTACACCACTGTTCCTTTCCACAGCTGAGCATGACAGCAGCAGACACTGGACTGAGTAAAGAGGAGGAGGAGGGGGAGGAAGATGAGGCTATGCAGAACACAGTGGTGCTCTTCTCAAACACTGATAAATTTGTCCTGCTTCAGGTAATGGCTTCATGCTTTTCCGTTTGACATTTTCCAGTTACCCTGTGGCATTTACCATGTCAGATAGTCTTAGACATTTAAGAACCTTTGCTGTAACACAAGCTGACAGGGTTTTTCCTTCTCTCGTTCTCTCACTCTCTCTCCATCAGGACATGTGTGTGGTGTGTGGCAGTTTTGGGAAGGGTGTGGAGGGGCAGCTTCTGGCGTGTGCTCAGTGTGCCCAGTGTTACCATCCATACTGTGTGAACAGCAAAGTAAGCATTCAACCTTTTTATTGTTTAGAGCTCTTATTTAAGCAGACGCCTTAGCCACGGATAGTCTTCCTAATAATAAAACATATCATTATTATAGCGCCTTTTGCGTACCCATAGATGCTTTACAGTAGGCCACTATAACAAATCAAAATCAAGGGTTCAAGTGTTGCAACAAGTCATCTGGCTTCATGTTGATTACATTTTCAGGAATGAAACATGTAAATGTGTTTTTGATTTTCCACGCTATGCCCCTCTTGTCGTCCGTGCTGCAGATGACTAAGATGATGCTGCGTAAGGGCTGGCGTTGTCTGGAATGTATCGTGTGTGAGGTGTGTGGCAAGGCCTCGGACCCGGCCCGCCTGCTGCTCTGTGACGACTGTGACGTCAGCTACCACACCTACTGCCTGGACCCGCCCCTTCACACTGTACCCAAGGGGGGGTGGAAGTGCAAATGGTGAAACTCTTTCATTCATTTAACCTTTATTTATGCAGGTTATTCTCATTGAAAAATAACATCTATTTTACAAGAGACACATATTCGAGACGGCAGCCAACTCTCACCATCCATGACACTCCCTGTTTAGTCATTTTGGGTCTGAAAAGGTATAGATGTAAATGAACTGAAATAGGGAGTCTGCATGATATGCAGTAAAGTCCTGCTGCTAAGCTTGAACGTTCAGTCCTCTTCCTCACTCTTCCTCACTGTCCATAACATCCTCTTCCATCTCTGGATTTCACCTGAATTTTGATTTGGTCTGATAGCTAATGTACTTTAACCTGATGGCTCATTGGCCTATTTGCTATTGTCAATCAAATGTACTTATATGCCCCTTTTTTTAGAAAGGTTGTTTTATGATTTATTGATTGATGAATTGGTTGTCTGTTCCCTGTTTAAGGTGTGTGTCCTGTATGCAGTGTGGTGCCAGCAGCCCAGGGTTCCACTGTGAGTGGCAGAACAACTACACACACTGTGGCCCCTGTGCCAGCCTGGTCACCTGCCCTGTCTGCAGGGAGAACTTCATGGAGGAGGAGCTGCTGCTGCAGTGCCAACACTGTGACCGGTGGGTACCACTCATTACCAATACACAAACAGACATACAGTACATATCTGAAAGATTATTTCCACTCTCGTGCTTCTCATCTGTGGGTTGCAGCTGTTTACGCAGAGCCCTGTGAATTCTCTCTGAACACTGCTTCAGGGAATACTTTTCTCGCTGCATGTAGTGCTGAAAGGTGTTGCCCCCCATGGACTCACGTTGTTCCCTTCTAGTGCTGGTGGCTTGTCAACCAGTACAGAGGGAAGATTAGGGTTCTGCCAGAACACTAGTTAGTATGGGCTGTAGCCTTGAACATTGGGCTTTGATTGCAAAAAGAAATGTAACTATCTAGGGCTGTGTTCCAGTCACATCCATTGTCTTGCTTCACTTTCAGCATGATCTCTGGGAGTGTTTGATTGTGTCTCTCCAGAAGTCCATTGCTCCATGGACTGTATGCAGCAGTTGTCTTTACTTCCATGTTAAGTTCTCTGCCATTTCTCTTATTTCATTATTATTGAATTCTCCTCCATTGTCACTGTACCATTTCTGGGGCGGGCCATGCACACATATCCAGGAATGAATGAAGTGCTTGATGATGTCACTGGGTTTCTTTGTATTCACAATGCTTCCAGCGCTGAAGTGGTGGATTATGTGAAGGTACCACACACTTGGTCCCAGCTCATGTAGATCTACAGCTACTGTTTCATTGTACTTGGAAGCTAGTGGCAAACCAACAGCTGCTCTGGGCTTACCTTTGCTGTGTTTCTGGCTTGTCACAACTGAGCTATCTGTCGTAGAATGGAAATACTCTCATCATTATTACCAGAACTGAAGTCTGTCAATTGTAGAATGCCAATCCCAAACTGTTTGAAGTTTGAACAATACTTAGTTTTTTTCCTATGTAGTCACATGCTCTGTGTCCATCAGAATCTCCATGTGCTCTGTGTCCATCAGAATCTCCATGTGCTCTGTGTCCACCAGAATCTCCATGTGCTCTGTGTCCACCAGAATCTCCATGTGCTCTGTGTCCACCAGAATCTCCATGTGCTCTGTGTCCACCAGAATCCCCATGTGCTCTGTGTCCACCAGAATCTCCATGTGCTCTGTGTCCACCAGAATCTCCATGTGCTCTGTGTCCACCAGAATCTCCATGTGCTCTGTGTCCGTCAGAATCTCCATGTGCTCTGTGTCCGTCAGAATCTCCATGTGCTCTGTGTCCGTCAGAATCTCCATGTGCTCTGTGTCCGTCAGAATCTCCATGTGCTCTGTCCGTCAGAATCTCCATGTGCTCTGTGTCCGTCAGAATCTCCATGTTCTAATTTTTACATGGACTCTGTGTGTTGTCTTTGTCTAAAATGTTTAAACCATAGTGGCCTGAGGTAGTAAGTTCAAGAGTCACTGGTTGTTTAAACATCACTGCCTTGTCATTGTTTGTCTAGTACAGCCCCTGCCTTCTAGGGAAGCTTTGCTTAATAGTAAGGAGATATCTGCAGGGACCATCTCTGTTTCAATGTGACTCTTAGTCTGACACATTTTTGCTGGTATCTTAACTCTTGGTAGAATGGATGAGTCTCCCATCTCCAAATGTGAAAGCTCTGTTGCTTGGTGTGTCACTCATATTTTGTACTTCTTTCATATTTAGTTCTCTGACATAGCTATCAAGCCATTTTGCACCACACACTGTCCGTGAACATGCAGTATCAATCACAGCAGATCCTAAGGATTCAACAATAATGATCTCAGTATCAGAAGCAGTTTTGTTTGAAAACAGTGTAATGTTACACTGCTCTCTCTCTGTGTTTACATTTTCCTCTTAGTTTAACTTGTTCATTTTTATCAGGACAGTCTTTAACCCAATGGTAAGTGCTTTGACAAATAGCACATTTTGATCTCCTTCCATATTTGTCCTGTGGATTTGTGCCGGGCAATGGCGCCCTCGTCTGGTTGTCTTGAGGACGTGACTTGTTGGCGCCTTTTCCCCGCTGCTCAGTGTAATATGCTGCGTCACTCATCTGTTATTGGCCCGACAGACGTAATTTCACCCCCCAAAAATTATAGTTCCGACAAAAGTCAGCACAGTACAAGCAGTCAAAGCCAACTGTTTCTCCCTACCAAACAGACAGGCAGTATCTAGCAACTTAAAGCTAACACTGCATCCGGGAGAACCATGTCGTACTTGTGCATCCTATTGTACCTCTGTTCCAAATCAATTATGTAGTCCGTCATTGCAACCAAAATATCTCTCGTAACACTGGCAAAGTTTTAAAATGCCTCGTAGGCACGGTCTTTCTCTTCTTTAAGAAATACAGAATCGAGTGCTCTGATCAGTTCTCATACCATCATCCTTGTTCAAATCCTCCAGGGATATTTCCAGTGCTCTGATCAGTTCTCATACCATCATCCTTGTTCAAATCCTCCAGGGATATTTCCAGTGCTCTGATCAGTTCTCATACCATCAACCTTGTTCAAATCCTCCAGGGATATTTCCAGTGCTCTGATCAGTTCTCATACCATCAACCTTGTTCAAATCCTCCAGGGATATTTCCAGTGCTCTGATCAGTTCTCATACCATCAACCTTGTTCAAATCCTCCAGGGATATTTCCAGTGCTCTGATCAGTTCTCATACCATCAACCTTGTTCAAATCCTCCAGGGATATTTCCAGTGCTCTGATCAGTTCTCATACCATCAACCTTGTTCAAATCCTCCAGGGATATTTCCAGTGCTCTGATCAGTTCTCATACCATCAACCTTGTTCAAATCCTCCAGGGATATTTCCAGTGCTCTGATCAGTTCTCATACCATCAACCTTGTTCAAATCCTCCAGGGATATTTCCAGTGCTCTGATCAGTTCTCATACCATCAACCTTGTTCAAATCCTCCAGGGATATTTCCAGTGCTGTATCTCGCGCTCTTCCCTCGAGCGATAATACCACCGCTAGTGCTTGCTTTTTCCTCGTCCAGATTAGTAACCCGTGTTCAGCTTCCAAGTCCAATTTTCGTATGACCTCTTCTCGTCAAAGCGAGGGCGCCCATTTGTAGTTTTTAGCCATCCTCTGCTACTAATGTTACCAATGTTATCTTCGAATGACACAACTAGCTTCCAGTTTAACGTTTACTTCACTGTATTTCCACAGTATATAGTCACCTTCACACTCCAGCCAGGTCCATCTCCAGTGGGACTACGGCGCAGGCGTACTAATAACAGAGTGATAGCAGCGTAATAACACAAATATAGGGATACTTAACACATGGTTCTTGAAGTTTCAAACCATGTTAATGTTTTATCAGAATAAGAGCTCTATCCTGCATCGTCTCTCTTCGTGCAGGTGGGTGCACGCTGTGTGTGAGAGCCTGTACACTGAGGACGAGGTGGAGCAGGCCTCTGATGAGGGCTTTGCTTGCACATCCTGCACTCCCTACGTCCCCAAACCCATAGGTAAGTCTATCAACTTAAAACGTATGAATAGAAAAGTTGAACGTTCGGTGACTTGTGGATTTCTCACACTGCTTCTCTGTCTGCAGTAACGGTGGATTCAACCTACATGACAGCTATGAAGATAAAAGAACCAGGTATGTTTTTGCCTCCCCAGTTTGTAATTCAGCTAATCTTACTTACAACTTGGCATAGCATGTTCACTGTTTGTATAGTTGCATATCACTCAATCTCCAAACACTTCCTCCTCCCCTCTAGAGCCTCAGTTCTATCGGTTGGAGGGGGTGTGGCTGACCGAGACGGGCATGTCCCTGCTGCGCAGGATTTCCATGTCTCCCCTACACAAGAGACGGCAGCGGCGCTCTCGCCTGGGCATGCTGTGTGGCGACGGAGGACCCGACAGCATGGAGCTAAAGGACGGGGACGAGGGAAAAGGTGGGCGTTGACATTTCTTTCTCCTCTTTCCACGATTTAACCTGTTAGGGCTAAGGGGCAGTATTGACACGGCCGGATAAAAAACGTACCCGATTTAATCTGGTTACTACTCCTGCCCAGTAACTAGAATATGCATATAATTATTGGCTTTGGATAGAAAACACCCTAAAGTTTCTAAAACTGTTTGAATGGTGTCTGTGAGTATAACAGAACTCATATGGCAGGCAAAAACCTGAGAAGATTCCATGCAGGAAGTGGCCTGTCTGACAAGTTGTTTCATCTTGGCTCTGTTTATTGAAGACTGAGGATCTTTGCTGTAACGTGACACTTCCTACGGCTTCCATAGGCTCTCAGAGCCCGGGAAAAAGCTGAACGATATCGAGGCAGCCTCTGGCTGAAACACATTATCGCCTTTGCCAAGTGGCCGATCAGAGGACAAAGGGCTTAGGCGCGTGCCTGAGTTGACCCCATGCTTTATTTTCTTTTGTCTGTTTACCTAATTGCAGATTCCCGGTCGGAATATTATCACTTTTTTACGAGAAAAATGGCATAAAAATTGATTTTAAACAGCGGTTGACATGCTTCGAAGTACGGTAATGAAATATTTAGAATTTTTTTGTCACGAAATGTGCCGTGCGCGTGACCCTTATTTACACTTCGGATAGTGTCTTGAACGCACGAACAAAACGCCGCTGTTGGAACATAACTATGGATTATTTTGGACCAAACCAACATTTGTTATTGAAGTAGAAGTCCTGGGAGTGCATTCTGACGAAGAACACCAAAGGTAATCAAACTTTTCTAATAGTAAATCGGAGTTTGGTGAAGGCTAAACTTGCTGGGTGTCTAAATAGCTAGCCCTGTGATGCCGGGCTATCTACTTAGAATATTGCAAAATGTGCTTTCACCAAAAAGCTATTTTAAAATCGGACATATCGAGTGCATAGAGGAGTTCTGTATCTATAATTCTTAAAATAATTGTTATGCTTTTTGTGAAAGTTTATCGTGAGTAATTTAGTAAATTGTTAGTAAATTCGCCGGAAGTTTGCGGGGGGTATGCTAGTTCTGAACGTCACATGCTAATGTAAAAAGCTGGTTTTTGATATAAATATGAACTTGATTGAACAAAACATGCATGTATTGTATAACATAATGTCCTAGGTGTGTCATCTGATGAAGATCATCAAAGGTTAGTGCTGCATTTAGCTGTCTTCTGGGTTTTTGTGACATTATATGCTAGCTTGAAAAATGGGTGTCTATTTCTGGCTGGGTACTCTGCTGACATAATCTAATGTTTTGCTTTCGTTGTAAAGCCTTTTTGAAATCGGACAGTGTGGTTAGATTAACGAGAGTCTTGTCTTTAAAATGCTGTAAAATAGTCATATGTTTGAGAAATTGAAGTAATAGCATTTCTAAGGTATTTGAATATCGCGCCACAGGATTCCACTGGCTGTTACGTAGGTGGGACGATTTGGTGCCACCTACCCTAGAGAGGTTAACTGTCCAAGTGACGGGGGTTGTAAAGGAGAAGGATGAAGTCGGTTGCCCTTTGATACTGATCTACGGTCAGATTTGTATTTTTTCCCCCTAATAGATAAGAGTAGGGTTTGGTAAGCTATCTGATCCCAGAACTGACCAACTTCTACCCACTGTGTCTACTTGCTTTAACAGGTCTCCTTGGATACACTACATCAGGCATGTATTTGACTACCCACCCTGCCTTACCCTCTGAATTAACCTTTAACCCCGATTTGTTGTTCAAGGCTGTGGGGAGCCCATGGAGTGTGAGCCAGGAGCCCCTGGTGTAAAACAGGAGCCTTCAGGGAGCCCAGACAGGGAGCTGGGAGCAGAGGGAGGTGCTGAGGGGATGGAGGAAGGCCTCCTCAAAGGAGGAGTAGAGGAGACGGACGAGGGAAAGAAGAGGAAGAGAAAACCCTACAGACCAGGTCAGAGGTCAACTCTTATTAAACATCTTGGGTGAAATAGTATCTGTTTTCTTTGATTTGCTTGATTTGAGATTGCCTGGTGCAATGGAACTAATGAAATGTCCTGAAAGTGCAGGTCTGGCACTCCACGTATTTCAAAGAAAACAGCTACTATTAGAGCCCAGGTCTGTCCAACAGACCCCTGAAGTGAGAGGATATCATTTGTCACTGCTCTATGACGGTCACATTCAAGCCAACTGCAATTCAACGTTTGAAATGGACTTTTTTAAACATTTTTATCTCCTGCAGGGATCGGTGGCTTTATGGTGCGTCAGAGAAAGTGTCACACACGGATGAAGAAGGGTCTGTTCCCCCATCTGTCTCACCTGGCTGGAGACGGAACTGTTACAACGGACAGACCAAGAGAGAAGCCTGCCCTAGAAGAAGGCAAGTTACAGAAGCAGTCTTAGTCAGAACATTTCAGTGTTTGACCACTATCTGTTAGAGGTCAAATTATAATTTCGTCAAGGAATATGATAAACCTTTGCCGACCACTGCGGGAGTAAGTGTTTTCACTCATGTGTTTTAATGTGTAATCCTCCGGGATTCAAATGTTTATCGTGTGGATCTATATTATTTGTAGCCAATGTTCCCTCTAAGCTGCTCGCAGTAGCCCAGAGACTGCTGCGCAGAAATATCAGCCCACAGTGAGAAGCACGAGATTCAACTTCACTCAACTTTCTAGAGCAGTGGTCACCAACCGGTCGATAACTAGGAACGCCTTGCAGAATCTCCAAATATTTCTATAAAAAACGGTTTTATTCGTCTGTCTGGTGGTAGGTGCACCTGATTCAGCTGCCCTGCACTGGGTAGGCCAACTGTTGCCTTTTTGAACCATTTCATGAGTCTGAAGGTACAAACTCTGCCTTTCCGGTGGGCCCAGATATCAAATCAAGTGCACTATAGGCCTATCGCTGGCCAATCAGATGTCTCAGATGACCGTGTCTACAGTAACCTAGCAGGCATAAAAGAAAGCTCAGCAAAGTTGATACTGTGAGATTTCAAAATGTTTAAAACCAGACTAGAGAGAGACTGTCAACGAATACAGTGAAGAGCTGCTGTTTCTAAACGTTTAAAACCAGACTAGATAGACTGTCAACGAATACAGTAAAAATCTACTGTTTCTAAATGTTTAAAACCAGACTAGAGAGACTGTCAACGTAGACAGTAAAGATCTACTGTTTCTAAATGTTTAAAACCAGACTAGAGAGAGACTGTCAACGAATACAGTAAAGATCTACTGTTTCTAAATGTTTAAAACCAGACTAGACTGTCAACGAATACAGTAAAGATCTATTGTTTCTAAATGTTTAAAACCAGATTAGAGAGACTGTCAACGAATACAGTAAAGATCTACTGTTTCTAAATGTTTAAAACCAGACTAGAGAGAGACTGTCAACGAATACAGTAAAGATCTACTGTTTCTAAATGTTTCAAACCAGACTAGAGACTGTCAACGAATACAGTAAAGATCTACTGTTTCTAAATGTTTCAAACCAGACTAGAGACTGTCAACGAATACAGTAAAGATCTGCTGTTTCTAAATGTTTAAAACCAGACTAGAGAGAGACTGTCAACGAACACAGTAAAGATCTACTGTTTCTAAATGTTTAAAACCAGACTAGAGAGAGACTGTCAACGAATACAGTAAAGATCTACTGTTTCTAAATGTTTAAAACCAGACTAGAGAGAGACTGTCAATGAATACAGTAAAGATCTACTGTTTCTAAATGTTTAAAACCAGACTAGAGAGAGACTGTCAACGAATACAGTAAAGATCTACTGTTTCTAAATGTTTAAAACCAGACTAGAGAGAGACTGTCAACGAATACAGTAAAGAGCTACTGTTTCTAAATGTTTAAAACCAGACTAGAGAGACTGTCAACGAATACAGTAAAGATCTACTGTTTCTAAATGTTTAAAACCAGACTAGAGAGAGACTATCAACTAATACAGTAAAGATCTACTGTTTCTAAATGTTTAAAACCAGACTAGAGAGACTGTCAACGAATACAGTAAAGATCTACTGTTTCTAAATGTTTAAAACCAGACTAGAGAGACTGTCAACGAACAGTATAGATCTGCTGTTTTTATGACTGAATTCATGTTTAAGTTCTTACTGAGCACTGTCAACACTTTGTATTCAACACTTTGTATTCAACACTTTTATAAGACATAAAATGCACGTTCTTCCTACTTCCACTCAGCACTTCAACAAGCACTGCAGCAGTAATGAATGAATAGGAAAGTCAATCTTTAGGCTAGCGTTGATGTTATTATTAGCGGCTTGGGTCTTTTTAATATCTAAGATTAATTAACTTTCTCTGTTCATCGATGTAACAACATGAATTTGTGCATGAGGCAGAAATAATGCGGTGCGACTCGAGTTTGGCCATCAGCTGGAAGACCGTCCCTTTTTGGTCAGTGTCAGTGGAGGACAGGGAGACTGGAGGGATGTTGACAGACGGACCCTCAGTCTGCTGCTCTCTCCCTCCACTGAGACTGAACATCAGATACAGGCACCATCAGCCCAGTAAAATAAAAAGCTAATTATTTAAATGTATACTCACTCAGCTGTGCCTCACAAGTAATACAACAACGGATCTATTACCGGTGTGATCATATAGCCTACCTCAAACTTAAATTTTTTTTTTTTTTTTAAATGTCCTGAACAACAATGCATTGGCAGGGCAATTCAAGCAAAGCCAATATGTGGAGATAATGTATTAGGCCTATAGCTTACTGCACAAACCTAATTTCTACAGTACTGTTTTTAATTGGTTAATGTTGCATAGGCTTACATTTTGACTCAAAGTGATCTTGACTCAGAAAAGGTTGGTGACCACTGTTCTAGAGTTTCCCCTGTTAACACCATCAACGTTTCCCTTTACTGAGGCAATTGTGACATGCAATATTAGCCACTTTCAATGCAACATACCGAAACAAAACAAACCATGCAAGAGGTTTTGTTGTAGGCAGAAAGCATCAGAGTAGGATTCTATTGCATTGACGCACACTACTCAGCCCGTACTCTACACAGACCAGTGTGGCATAAACAATCAGAGCTGCAGTAGACCTATATGCAAATAGACCATTGTCATATATGGATCTGTGCCATTTATTATGCACTGGACTGTGTTTACAGCATGAGCGGTTGTGAGTAGATGTGCATGCTTTGAGATCAAAGCGAGAGCTGCATGTAGCCACGTGTACATTTTGTTCATATCCTTTGCTTGTTAGTAGTTACTTGCCCAGAAATAGATCATTTGTAGTCAGCAATAGGAGTGATTGTTTCCTACAAGAGCACAAAACGTGTACATCTTTGAAAAGCGAGTCAGGTAAAGATAATTTTGTTTTGGTCTTAAAGGGGCAGTGTTGTATTTTGAGTCATGCTTGAATAAGCTATATATATATATATATATTTCTTACCTTTATTTAACTAGGCAAGTCAGTTAAGAACAAATTCTTACTTAAAATGATGGCCTAGGAACAGTGGGTTAACTGCCTTGTTCAGGGGCAGAACGACAGATTTTTTTTCAGCTCGGGGATTCGATCTTGCAACCTTTCGGTTATAAGTCCAACGCTCTAACAGCTAGGCTACCTGCCGCTCCGTCCTTGTCTGAAGGACAAGTGGATAAACATGTTCATGTCAAGCCTTGCATGTTTTTTTTCAAAAGTATCATGGAATGTAGGTCTACAATGAACACCACACATTGGCTGCTACTGTAGGCTGAATGATAGAACAGCTATTTCCATGTTAAAATGTTATGGGATGCATTTTCTCTAGAGGTCGCCCGATGATGATTTTTCAACGCCGATACCGATTATTGGAGGACCAAAAAAGGCCGATACCGATTAATTGGCCTATTTATTTATTTATTTGTAATAATGACAATTACAACAATACTGAATGAACATTTATTTTAACTTAATATAATACATCAATAAAATCAATTTAGCCTCAAATAAATAATAAAACATGTTCAATTTGGTTTAAATAATGCAAAAACAAAGTGTTGGAGAAGAAAGTAAAAGTGCAGTATGTGCCGTGTAAAAAAGCTAACGTTTAAGTTCCTTGCTCAGAACATGAGACCATATGAAATCTGGTGGTTCCTTTTAACATGAGTCTTCAATATTCCCAGGTAAGAAGTTTTAGGTTGTAGTTATTATAGGACTATTTCTCTCTATACCATTTGTATTTCATATACCTTTGACTATTGGACGTTCTTATAGGCACTTTAGTATTGCCAGTGTAACAGTATAGCTTTCGTCCCTCTCCTCGCTCCTACCTGGGCTCGAACCAGGAACACATCGACAACAGCCACCCTCGAAGCAGTGTTACCCATGTAGAGGAAGGGGAACAACTACTCCAAGTCTCAGAGCGAGTGACGTTTGAAACGCTATTAGCGCGCACCCGGCTAACTAGCTAGCCATTTCACATCGGTTACACCAGCCTAATCTTGGGAGTTGACAGGCTTGAAGTCATAAACAGCGCAATGCATTGCGAAGGGCTGCTGGCAAAACGCACGAAAGTGCTATTTTGAATGAATGCTTATGAGCATGCTGCTGCCTACCATCGCTCAGTCAGACTGCTCTATCAAATCATAGACTTAATTATAAAATAATAACACACAGAAATACGAGCCTTAGGTCATTAATATGGTCGAATACGGAAACTATCATCTCGAAAACAAAGCGTTATTCCTGTTACATTGCACAACCTTCAGTGTTATGTCATAATTACGTAAAATTCTGGCAAATTAGTTCGCAACGAGCCAGGCGGCCCAAACTGTTGCATATACCCTGACTGCGTGCAATGAACGCAAAATGACACAATTTCACCTGGTTAATATTGCCTGCTAACCTGGATTTCTTTTAGCTAAATATGCAGGTTTAAAAATATATACTTCTGTGTATTGATTTTAAGAAAGGCATTGATGTTTATGGTTAGGTACGTCGTGCAACGATTGTGCTTTTTTCGCAAATGTGCTTTGTTAAATCATATATCATCCCCCGTTTGGCGAAGTCGGCTGTCTTTGTTAGGAAGAAATAGTCTTCACAGTTCGCAACGAGCCAGGCGGCCCAAACTGCTGCATATACCCTGACTCTGTTTGCAAGAGAAGTGACACATTTTCCCTAGTTAAAAGAAATTCATGGTAGCAGGCAATATTAACTAAATATGCAGGTTTAAAAATATACACTTGTGTATTGATTTTAACAAAGGCATTGATGTTTATGGTTGGAGCAACGTGTACCTAAGCGATTATATGCAACGCAGGACTGGCTAGATAAACTAGTAATATCATCAACCATGTGTAGTTAACTAGTGATTATGATTAATTGTTTTTTATAAGATAAGTTTAATGCTAGCTAGCAACTTACCTTGGCTTCTTACTGCATTCGCGTAACAGGCAGGCTCCTCGTGGAGTGCAACGTAAAGCAGGTGGTTAGAGCGTTGGACAAGTTAACCGTAAGGTTGCAAGATTGAATATCTGAGCTGACAAGGTAAAAAATATGTCGGTCTGCCCCTGAACAAGGCAGTTAACCCACCGTTCCAAGGCCGTCATTGAAAATAAGAATGTTCTTAACTGACTTGCCTAGTTAAATAAAGGTCTAAAAAAAAAAAATCTGCCAAATCGGCGTACAAAAATACAGATTTCCGATTGTTATGAAAACATAAAATCGGCCCTAATTAATTGGCCATTCCGATTAATCGGTCGACCTCTAATTTTCTCCGTTGTTGTTGATGGTAGGTCACTCTGGTAGTCCTACATTGTGATCAATTAGCTACAGTCGCCTACTTGGCCACTGTTAACTGTAACTTAAGGCAGGTACAGCCTTAATATTCACAGTAAACTCGCGCTGTAAGTTGCACATAGTTTTCACAAGGTTCAAATTTGCTCTCAGCAAACCAGAAATTTGCTCAGTGCCCGAAAAAAATTGTACATAACATTGTTTGTAACCCAAAATAAAATTGAATAAAATTTAGTTCCTGCTATCAAAATTGTCATTCTGAACATCTGAAATGAACCAGGTTGTGTTTGTTGACAGGGCCTCACCCAGACACACCTATAGATGGCGCCCAGGAAACTAAGCCAGCCGAGGGAGAAGGGGAGCAGGCCAAGAAACGACGAGGCAGGAAGAAGAGCAAATTGGAGGACATGTTCCCAGCGTACCTGCAGGTACGTTCTCGCTCACCACCTCTCACCATGGGCTTTTCTAAGGCCTTCAAATGGCAGTCTAAAGGACCAGTTTCCCGGACACAAATTTAGCCTAATGGACTAGAAAGCATGCTCAATTGAGATTCTCGATTGAAGTTGCTTCTTAGTCCAAGGCTAGACTTAATCTGTGTCTGGAAAACTAGCCCAGAGTGTCTAGTGACCATTCAACTCCATCATTCTCTCTCTGTCTATGTGTGTGTAGGAGGCATTCTTTGGTAAACAACTGATGGACCTGAGTAAAAAGGCTCTCCTAGTTACCCCAGGACAGAGGCATCATGGGGCCATGGGTCTCCTACGTCCCCCACTGCCTCACGCACGGGGGGCCAGACCCACCGCTCCTGACGCAATGGAGGTCCGGGAGCGAGCGATGGGGGCTGGGATGCACCTGAAGCAGGAGGGGGGTGAGGGATCACAGGCTCAGGTTGAGGGATCAGTGTTGTCTTCAGCTATCAAAGATCAGGGCTCAACAGATCCTCAAGGCTCCGAAAAGGAGAAAAATGAAGGTAAGAGATCAGAGATGCTGAAATGTTGCCGATTAATAAAAGTGACACTTCAAGAGTTTCTTTTCTACTAACTTACAGGAATTGTTTTGACATGCTATCAATTTGGTATTGGTGAATGTTTTTGCCCACTGTCCTACACTCCTGTTTTTTTCTCTCTCCCAGGACTTCCTGAGGGCATGGAGAGTCAGGACTCTGAGCAGTTCTTCAGGAAGGTCCTGGGGTCATCAGAGGGAGTGTCTCTAGGAGGGTCCCTACAGAGCAGCATGAGGCCCATCCTAGAGGGAGGAAAGGGGGAGATGAACTGCAGCAGTCTGCCACAGAGGAGCCTTCTCACAGGTAGTGGTACAGGCCTGAGCGCTGCTAGGGGAATCTATACCCTTTCACACTATCATACCTGGAGAGCGCACTTTTAGAGGAAGTAGAAATGAGTGTGATGTTGAACTTAGACATCTGCATTAGAGAAAGGACTAGAAAAAGTGAACAGTGTGATGCTATATGGAGCAATAGTTTGTTGTTGTAAAGGACCCTTTATGTTCAGGAACCGCTCATGGCCGCTCAAAGGTCATGGTAAAACAGGACATGTCTCTCATATAAGCTGATCTCTTTCAGGATCCCTGCCCTCTGCTGGTATGATGGACTCCTTCCCTGGACTTTCTCAGTCTCCCTTCTTTGACATGCGGGAAAGGGGTGGCCTGTTCAGTCCAGATGGGGGAGAGGAGAGCCCGTGGGCCAACCCCTCCACCCCAGCCACCCCCTCCACCCCTCTTACCCCGACCGAGGCAGATGGAGACGGGCTGTCCTATAACCAGCGCAGCCTCCAGCGCTGGGAGAAGGATGAGGAGCTAGGAGAGATGTCCACCATCTCCCCTGTACTCTACGCAAACACAAACTTCCCCACTCTCAGACGGGACTACCCAGGTGAGTTAAGAGTAAAAATAAAAGACTATGAAAACGTGGAATATTCTAGGTTTTATGTATTTGTTTGCTCTGAATGAGATGGTGCTTCCAGAGAGTTCTAATGAAACAAACTTTTTATCTCTGAAAATGAACCAAATATCAAATGTTTTGACTTCAGTTTATTGGAATAGAAATAATGTAAGTTGTGATCCTCTCTCCTCTCTGACAGACTGGTCCAGTCGCTGTAAACAGATCATGAAGATCTGGAGGAAGATTTCAGCTGCTGACAAGGTTCCTTTTCTGCAAAAGGCCAAAGACAATCGAGCGGCTCAGCGGATCAACAAGGCACAGAAGGTGAGAGTTTAGGCCAGAACATTGATTCATAGGGCCAGCTTCGTTGACCCAGATCAACCCCACTCCTAAACTAAGTCCACTTGAAGTCTTAATTTTCAGGAAACCAGCCCAAAGCATAAGGTTGTCATTGTATGCAGCCTCATTGCTTCTCTCCAACTGTCTCTTCTCATTCCACAGCAGGCAGAGAGCCAGGTGTGTCGGCCTATCAAGACAGAGGGGGGTGGAGGTGGTGGTGTTCGGGTCAAAGGTGAACGTCCCAACCTGCATCTCCAGATCCCTCCGCCCTCAGGTTCCGTCTCCACCTCCTCCCAGCCCAGCTCGGCAGAGAGTCCCTTCCCTTTCCACCCTGACTCGGGATCCTCTTCCACCTTCTTCCCTGACGGTCCTGTCAAGACCCCGGGCTCGGCATCGGCAGATATGCGGACAGATCCCTTTGCCAAGCTGCCTCCCCAGTCCCCCCACCCCTCCACCCCATACTCTTCCCATCAGGCCGCCTCCAGCCCCATGCAGGGCCAGGCCTCTTCCTCAGGTTACCCCCACCCCGGGCCACAGGCCCCTCAGGGACACCCGGCTAGCCTTGGCCCCTTTGACATGCAGCCAGGGAATCCCCGGCGGGCTCAGCAGGTCGACCCCTTCTTCAGGCCACAGCAACAGCAGATCCAGGGCCATCTGCCCCAGTCACAGCAGTGCTCTCAGGAGCACTTAGGCCCCCCAGAAAGCCCTCGGTCCAGGGGTGGAGGGCCCGGGGACTCTCCTCTCTTCTCCCCGCCCCACACCACCCACTATGGAGACCCGTTCCGAGGCCAGCAGCAGGGGATGGGGCGTCCAGAATACGGTTCCTCCCCCTCCCAGGTCTCCTCGCCTTCTGGGATGGGACATGGGCAGTACAGGGCTGATATGAGCGGGGGACCCTCTCCCCGCTCCTCCACGGGACGCCAGGACCTGAGTAACACGGGCTCCCCTGCAGGGATGCTGGACTCTGGGGATGGCTTGTTCAAGGCTCCCATGACACCACGGATGCACCAAGGAGAGGGTGGGGTGGTACTCCATCCCGGAGCCTCACCCAACCACCCCTCTGAGGGCTACCGCCAGTCCCCTTCCACCCCATTTCAGGACCCCTATGCCCAGCCTCCCCTCACCCCAAGGCCCCAGTCTGGGGACTGCTGCTCCCCCCTCCCCCAGCAGAGGCACCCCCAGACTCAGCAGGAGTCCTGCCCCAGGGTTCCCTCCAGCCCCCAGTCCCAGGGCAGCTCCCTCTCCCCCCTCACTCCTGGAGCCCCCTCCAACGACGCATTCTCTGTCCAGTCCCCAGCTTCCACCTCCCGCTTCCAGTCCCCTGACCACTACTCCCGCCCCCCCTCGCGCCCCCAGTCCAGGGACCCCTTCGCTGCTCTGCACAAGCCCCCCCGGCCCACCTCTGCTGCTCCCGAGGGCACCCCCAGCTTCAGAGGCTCACCTCACCCCAGCCAGCCTCCCTCACTCCCCCTGTCGTCCACCCCTGTGGGGGACCCTCTCTCTGGGAAACCCTCTGGGCCGCATGGGTTCAGCCGGGGCCCCAACATAGCCTATCAAATGGCCCAGCAGCAGCAACAACTCCTGCAACAACAGCAACAACTCCAACAACAACAACAGCAACAACAGCAACAGCAACAACAACAGCAACAACTCCAACAACAACAGCAACAACTCCAGCAACAACAGACTCAGACCATAGGTGCCGACTTCCACTCCAGGATGCCCCCCCAGCAGGACCCCACAGCCCCCCGCCCCCTGGAAGCACCTCACCCCCCGGGGGCTATGCCAGGCGCCCAGGAGATGCCCGACATGTCAGCGGTTCAGGATCCTTCACTACTGAACCTCAGCCCCTCTGAGCTGGAGAAGCACAGACAGGTACATGTTCTATTTGATGAGGATCTCCTTTATTCCACCACAGGGCTTCTGGATCCTTCAACATCTACAGGTAAATATTTGTCTTTTTTTTGTCCTGACGACCTCTGGCCTGTATTTCTTATTTTCCTCTGATAGCGACAGAAACTGAGGGAGTTTTTGATCCGGCAGCAGATGCAGCGAAACTCAATCCGGCAGGAGAAAGAGGCCGCAGCAACCAGCAGTGCTGCCACTGGTTGGCCTGGAGGAGACATGGCAGCCTATCAGCAAGACAAAGCCCACCGCGCTCCACCACCCTACCCACAGGTACACTGTTATGTCAACCAATGTCTGATATCAACTTGGGGGTCGTGTTCAAAAATGTTTTGAAACTGGGAGGCAGTACCTGTCCAATAAGAACGTTTTATTTGTCCTTTCCCATTGCAAAACGTTTTGCTTCAGTTAGCCCTACTGAACCCTTCTCAGCGGGTTCTTAGTATTGTATTTTAAATTCTCCTGAGGGGATTGATAGTTTTTGAATTAATAGTAGGTCCTTGTTGTTTGTCCCTATAGGACCGTGCCGTTACTGCTGCCCAGGCATCATTGGCAGGGAAGATGCCCCATGCTGTGGGTCCCATGGATGGTGGCCGTCCGCCACCCCCAGAGACCCCTGCCATGATGGACCCCAACCAGCTCAGGTATGCACTCAAGTCCCCCCCCCCCCCCCCACCCCCTCTCTTACTTCTCTTTACGTCTATTTCTTAAATGCACATAGCTGTATATTGAAATAAATGCCATCGGGAGTTGTTTTCAGCACAATTGTGCATTTGTGCACAATACTTTGTCTCATTAGCTTGCTGTACATGTTTTGCATTTGTTGTCTGTATTTGTCTTTTGTAGACAACCAGGGCCTCCCAACCCCCAGGGCATGTATGGTCGTCCTCAGTTCCCTGGGCAGTGGCAACAGGGCCCAGGTCCCCGTCGCTTCCCTCAGCCTGGCATGGAGGGTGTGGGCCCCAGGCACCACCTCAACGCTCCCCTCAACATCCAGCAGGCCATGCAGCAGGGTATGGCTAACCCCCGTGGCCTGGTGCCTGGCCCTGGAGGGGAACCCATGCAGCCAGGCATGGACCCCGGAGGACCCCCACCACAGTTCATCGAGCTAAGACACAACTCCCAGAGGCTGCCCCTTGGGCCCCAGATTCCCCAACGAGGGCCCCAGCAACGGCCGCGCCTCTACATCCCCCAGCAACAGGAAATGGCCCCCAGCCAGTTTGTTCAGCATCCAGTGCCTCAGGGTATGGACCCTCAGACAGAGGGGGTCAGAGACTCACGGCTGGGGCTACAGCAGGGTAGTATGGGTCTATTAATGCCACAGCAGAGCACTGGCTCTTCGCAGCAGCAACAACAACAACAACCCCATCTCCAATCCCAGACAGGCACTCCTCAGACCCGTAACACTCCCAGCTCTCACTCTGGGCAGCAGCACCAGACCGCCACAGAGACCCAGGCTGGAGCACCAGGGGACTCTAGTGTTGATCTTCCCGAGCCCGACCTAGAGGACCCGTTTGCCCCCAAAGGGCTAGGAGATGCCCCCGGGGATGGAGGAGTGGAAGATGAGGATGACCTGGCTCTGGATCTAGACCCTGATAAGGGTGACGACGACCTGGGTAATCTTGACAACCTGGAAACCACGGACCCGCACCTAGACGACTTACTCAACAGTGACGAGTTTGACCTGCTGGCTTATACGGACCCCGAGCTGGACCAAGGGGACCCCAAGGATGTGTTCTCGGACCAGCTGCGGTTGGTGGAAGCAGAGGGTGAAACTCCAGGTAACTCTGGGGCTCAGGACAACAAAGTGGAACAGAAACCAAAAGTTGAGCAAAACCCAACCCCAAACACAGGGGGTGCCATGTCCTCCTCAACTCTCCATCCGTCCTCCTCGGAGTCTGCCGTCACCTCCAGGATAAAGCTGGAGCCAGGACAAGCAGTGGTGAAGGATGAGATGGGAGATGCTGTCTCGATGCTCCTTCAAACAAACAAACCCTCCACTCAACCAGAGAACCAGGGTGCTTCACTGAGCTCTGTGCGGTTAGGAGGGCTCCCATACCCTCTGCCAGGTCAGGCTGATTCCTTATCTTCCCTGGGGGAGGACCCCCTGGGGCTGCCCGACGGAGGGGGACAGCACTCCCCTGCCGTGGATCTAGACAAAGTCGAGAGCTCTCTGGAAGCCAGCGAGCTTCCCTTGCTGATCCAGGACCTGCTGGAGCACGAGAAGAAGGAGCTCCAGAAACAGCAGCAGCAACAGCAGCAGCTCAGCTCCCTCCACCAGGGGGCGATGGGGGGGCACATGGGAGGCCACCCCCAGGGGGGTCCTGGACATATCATGCTGCCCCAGCACCACCGCCCCCCACCCCAGAGCATGATGGGACTGCCAGGTATGGTGCCACGCCCTCCACACCTTTTGCAGCAGCAAAGGCTCATGGGACAACCTGGGATAACACCGCAGCACATGGTTGCCATGGCTCAGCAACAAGGAGTTATGAGGGTGGGGCAGCCAGGACTCAACCCTCAGCCGCAGCAGATGGTCAAACAGTCAGCTCTGGCTAATAACTTCTTCCCTGATAAAGGTAAATACATATACGTTCTTGAGATTGTTTGAATCATGACTCTTGTTTGAATCATGATGCTTTCCTTTCATATATTTGACCTGGTGTTTCTGCTTGCTCACAGATCTAGACAAGTTTGTGACGGACGACATCATGGATCCCATCGCCAAGGCGAAGATGGTGGCACTGAAGGGCATCAAGAGAGTGTTGGCACAGGACCCAATGGGGGTTCCCTCTGGCATCAACAGGCAACAGGTCTCTCTGTTGGCCCAGAGACTAGCTTCAGCACCAGGAACAGGAGACCCTCAGGGTCAACTCGCATCTGGCACATCTAAGGTACAGTGTCACTTGTCCAAACATAACCAGGACAATATGTGTTCATAATATTTATTTTGTAAAGCAGATCAATTGCTATGGGATCTTCAAAACAGAATCACTTGATTCGTTTAGCTGATTTGATATATTTTGACTCCTTTTTATTTTCAGGAAGGAGAAAGCAGTGACCCAACACAATCAAGACCCAACCCTCCCCAGTTTGTACAAGGGATCATCAGTAAGTTCTACACATGTTTCATCTTAATAATACTTAAATGTATTCCAGTTAGTTGATGTAGTCCAGTGTTTCTCAAACCTCTCCTTGAGTACCCCCAGCCATTGCACATATTTGATGTATTCCAGTACAAGCCAACCTGATTTGAATTGGTCAACTAACCACCCCCTGTTCTCCCTCCCAGACGATGCAGAGCAGCACCAGTATGAAGAGTGGCTCCTGCATACCCAGCAGCTGCTGCAGATGCAGCTCAAGTTCCTGGAGGAGCAGATCGGAGCTCACCGCAAGTCCCGCAAGGCTCTGTGTGCCAAGCAGCGCACTGCCAAGAAGGCAGGCCGCGAGTTCGCCGAGGCTGACGCAGAGAAGCTCAAGCTAGTCACTGAGGAGCAAAGCAAGATCCAGAAACAGCTGGACCAGGTGGGGAAGAAACTCTGAAAATCCTTACCCTCTCCATCCACCCACCCTTATGTTTCCAGTCTTAAGATGGTATTAGGCACCTGTTAACCCATATCTCTTGTTGTGTTTCAGGTGCGAAAGCAGCAGAAGGAACACACCAACCTGATTGCAGAGTACAGAAGCAAGCAGCAGCAGCATCAGCAGTGCTCTGGTCTCCTGGCCCCAGGCTCCTCTACCCAGGGGCCCCACAGTCTCTCCAAGATACCTGGGCAGATGATGGGCCAGCAAGGGGCTCCTGTGATGAGCCAACCTCCAGGAATCATGCCCCAGGGAGGTATGCCCGTCCGAATGCCCCCACAGGGGCAGCCGTTCCTGGGAGGAGGCCAGCACCTTGGAACTCTGGGAGTTAGACCCCCTGGTCCTCCTGGTGGTCCACCTGCAGCGTTCTTCCCTCAGGGTCCAGGAGTAGTCCAAGGAGCAGACCCAAGACTTCTCCAGGAGAGACAACACAGGATGCAGATCATTCAGAAACTACAGCAGCAGCAGCAACAACAGGCGATGATGCAAGGCCAGCAGCCCATGCCACATCCAGGTGGCCAAGCAGGTATGTTGCCACAATCACAGCCAGGCATCATGGGTAACCCTCTGATGGGTCAACAACCAAACCTCCAACAGGGAATGATGCCCAACCAGGCCATGTTGCCCCAGATTACAGTACCAGGCCAGGCTGTGGCCCAGCCACCGCAGACCCTGATGGGAGGGCAGCCTATAAACCAGCCTTTAGGGATGACGGGGGCCCAGACAGGTATACAGCAGCAACAGAGGCCTCAGGTCATGATGGGCGAGCAGGGAGTAGTGGGACCCCCTCAGCTCCACGGACTCAGAGGACCTGGCCAGGCCCAGCTCACACCTCAACAACAAATCCTGGCTCAGCGCATGTTGGCGCAGCAGCAACTGAAGCTACAGCAGCAGCAGCAACAAGTGGCACAACAACAGCTCATTCAACCACCACCACAGGGCTTCATCAGCCAACCCAACCAGTCTCAAGACTCCCAGGGAGGACTCTCTCAACCTGCCACCCCAGGTCAAATGGGCTCTTCTCCAGCTTCAGCAGGGGGGAGCACTCGGGTCACCCCTCAACCAACTGAGGGGCTGCAGCAGGGGGAGGGTGGCATCCTTAGTCCTATCTCTAGGACCCCTCCACAGCAGGGTGGACCTGGACCTTCAATCCCGGGCCAGATGACCCAACCAGGGGCTTCTGGAGAGCAACAGGCGGCAGTTGGACAACAGCAGCAGTACATGGCCCAGCAGCAGCAACCAGCATTACAGCAACAACAACAACAACCACCTCCTCAAAATACTCAAGCTGGACTTCAACAGCAAGCAGGTTACCAACAGGCTGGCATGCACCCCCAAGTACAACAGCAGCTTCATCAACAAACCTCTCTACAGCGACAGAGTTCCCTCAATGCTGATCCCTCAAAGTCTGGTTTGGTCACCGTCAAGCAGGAAGGACAGCAGATGTGTTTCATGGCCCAACAACAACAGCAACGACAACAACAATTACAACAACATAATCTTATGCAGCAAGCCCAAGACCCAATTGGACAACAGCAACAACATGACAGTATGGGCCAGATGCAGAATGTGATAGGTCAACAGAACCACCCTGGTCAGCCTCAGCCTGTCCCTGGTATGCCAGGCCACCCTAGTCCCCAGCAACAGGCCCTCATGGCACAGCAGGCACAGCAGCAAAAGCAGCAGGCCATGATGGGCATGCTGAGAACCCAGCAGCAGGTCATGATGCCTGGCCAGAGGCCTGGAGTTCCACCCAGTCAGATACGCACCCCAGTCAACATCCAGGCTATCATAGCCCAGAACCCCCAGCTCCGACACCTCACCCCCAACCAGCAGATCCAGCACATCCAGGCCATGATCCAACAGCGCCAGCTCCAACTGCAGCAACAACAACAGGGCCAGATGATGAGGCTCCAGGTGTGTCAGGGACAGTCAGGGCAGATGAGGCCCCAGGGGCCCCCTGGTCTAGGGCAGCAGGTGGGACAGGTCCAGAGAATGCCTGGAGGTCTGGAGGCCCAGCAGATGCACTATGGAGGAGCTCTGGGGAAACCAGGGGGATTGGGCTCCCCGCAACAACCAGGGATGATAGCCCCTGGCCAACCACCGGGCGTGGTGACTCCTCAGATGCAGCAGCAAGGGATCATGGGACCTGTAGTCCAACAGCAGCAGCCAGGAGCCTCGCCTCAGTACGCCTTGAGTGTCCAACAGCAGCAGATGATGCAGCAACAGGCCCAACAACACCAGATGAGAGGCCAGCTGCCCATGACTCGCTCCCCCATGGGTCAGGTACGTGGTGGGCCCCCCCAAGGCTGCCAGATCAGGCCCATGTCTCCCCGTCAGCCCCTGGCCAACTCCCCAGGAGATCCCCAGCGCCACGCCATGACACAGGGGATGGGGATGCGTCAACCCAACCCAAACCAAGTCATGCAACACCAGCAACAACAGCTCCACATGGCTCAAAAACGCTTCCAGGGCTCTCCCTCCCACGCAGGCTCCCCTGCAGGATCCTCAGTCCAGAAACAGGAAGCAGGCATGAGCCCAGCTACCCCAGGCACGCCACACTCCACCCACGTTGCCTCTCCATCTGTAACCGACGGGGCAGCTGGGAAAGGTAGTCCTTACAGTCAGATCAAGCCCTCTCCTCTCAGGTCGCCTGGAGCATCCAAGAGTCCCCTGGACTACCCTGGGCTTAAGGCCGAAAGTGGCGACACAACCCAGAGCCAAGTCCCCCCGAATAAGCTTTCGCCTCAGAAGGGTGAGAGTGGACCGCAGGGCCAACAGCATCCACAACAGGGCTCAGTGAACCAGGGTGGTTCTCAACCTCCACCAGGCTCCAGAGAGGGAACTCTTTGTAAGATGACCCTACAGAACATCAAACAGGAGCCCAGAGAGTTGACCTGTGACGGGGAAGGAAGTAGTGGTCCTCACTCTGGAGCCATCAAAAGGGAGGTGACTGGGGAGCCGGTTGGAGGGTTTGGTAACAATGGTCCTGGACTAGGAGGGGACCCTGGAGCCCACATCCCCAGGACTGAGACAGGACAACAGCTACTGCAGAAGCTCCTGAGGACCAAGAATCTGCAGCTGGCCGCTCAGAGGCCCTCTGACGGCATCCACAACGAGATAAACGGACACATCAACAGCAAGCTGGCCATGCTGGAGCAGAAACTACAGGGGACTCCACGCAACATGGAGGTGAGTCGGATATATCCTGTCCGTTACAGATGTCTTTCTTCTCCATATTGAAAACTAGTAAGTACTAGTCATAGAAATAGACTTGAGCCCTATTTGGACAGGATTAGTTTTACTGTGGGAGGTCGGGTAATGTAATTACGTTCACAAAAGACCACAACTGTAAATTTTGTCCGGTCAGAATCTGCCATGTCAGTCATTTTTACTTGGCAAGGAGGTTATTATTCCCCAAAAAGCTATTGTTTTTCACCAAACTCCATGGTCCTTATCCCGTCCTTGTGTTTTGAGGGATATTAGAGTTTAACCGGTGTTGCATGTAGTTTGGGTAAGAACATGGGAACAAATTGATGCTTAAAACAAAGTGCTATGGATGCCTACACATCTACTTATCTTAAAACAAAGTGCTATGGATGCCTACACATCTACTTATCTTAAAACAAAGTGCTATGGATGCCTACACATCTACTTATCTTAAAACAAAGTGCTATAGATGCCTACACATCTACTTATCTTAAAACAAAGTGATATAGATGCCTACACATCTACTTATCTTAAAACAAAGTGATATAGATGCCTACACATCTACTTATCTTAAAACAAAGTGATATAGATGCCTACACATCTACTTATCTTAAAACAAAGTGATATAGATGCCTACACATCTACTTATCTTAAAACAAAGTGATATAGATGCCTACACATCTACTTATCTTAAAACAAAGTGATATAGATGCCTACACATCTACTTATCTTAAAACAAAGTGCTATGGATGCCTACACATCTACTTATCTTAAAACAAAGTGCTATGGATGCCTACACATCTACTTATCTTAAAACAAAGTGCTATAGATGCCTACACATCTACTTATCTTAAAACAACGTGCTATGGATGCCTACACATCTACTTATCTTAAAACAAAGTGCTATAGATGCCTACACATCTACTTATCTTAAAACAAAGTGCTATGGATGCCTACACATCTACTTATCTTAAAACAAAGTGATATAGATGCCTACACATCTACTTATCTTTTAAAAGTTTAAGTGGATGAATTTGTGCTAATGAATTGATGAATTGCCAACTAAGTTAGTTAATTAAATGTCTCCATATAGTTCATGGTTTTTATTGATATTGTTTTGACTTTCTTTGAACTGAAAGCCAATGTAAGGCTATCCCTAGACAAGTTGAAATATCTTCACACCTAGAACAGCCTCCAGGCTTCCATCATAACGGTCCATTTTGAATGAGAAAAAAAAACATTTACAGGGGGCAGTTTGGTAAAACTAATCCCGTCTGATTAGTCGACTGGAAAAACAGACATGCTGGGGTAGTAATTACATAAGACGTTCTATAGTAATACGAGTCCCGTGCAAATAGGGCTTTTAGAATGTTTTAGAAATTGTATTTTTTTTATTGTAGTAGTCCTCTCAAATGGGATGATTTAATTCCTTGCTTCATTGCTTTTGTTTGTCACAGGATTTGCAGTCCATTACAAAGAGGGCTCCTGTTGCCAAGGCAAAGCGATCCAACAAGCCTGGAGAACGAGCGCTCCAGTCCCGTAAGAAGAAGAAAGAGGAGATTGGGAAGAGCACTGAGTCCCTGATGAAGCAACTGAAACAGGTAAAACCTTTTCTCACTGAAATGTAGTGTGACACTTGAATTTAATGTAAGGGTGGAGCTGAACCATTGATTTTAATGTATTCTGTATATATTTTTTTCAATTAATGTGTGATGAAAAAGCGCTCTAAAAAAACAACTATTTACACAGTGCATGTTTGGTAAATAAAAAAAAAAAGTTAACTGAAACTTCTGGGCCTCTAAATAATATCTGGATTGACAGTAATACCTAATGTGGCTTGTTTTGTTGCTGTAACAATTTTGTCATTCTTCCAGGGCCTTTCTCTCCTTCCCCTGATGGAGCCCTCCATCACTGCCAGTCTGGACCTGTTCGCCCCCTTCGGCAGCAGCCCAGCCAATGGCAAGGCCCAGCTCAAGGGCTCCTTTGGAAATGCGTTACTGGGGAACATTCCAGACTACTACTCTCAGCTACTCACCAAGGTATGTTCCGTTCAGCAACCTGATGTGTACAGCATGGACTTAGTGTTGTGGTCCAAATTTCCAGCTGCATATTGCTCTTGGTGCAGGAGTAACAGTGTGTATACTGAACAAAACTATAAAAGCAACATGCAACAATTTCAACGATTTTACTGAGTTACAGTTTATAAAAGGAAATTAGTCAATTTAAATATATTCATTAGACCCTAATCAATGGATTTCACATGACTTGGCATGGGCAGAGCACATGGCTGGGCCTGGGAGGGCCCTACCACTGGGGAGCTAGGCCCTGCCAATCAGAATTAGTTTTTCCCTTCAAAAGGGCTTTATTACAGACAGAAATACTCCTCAGTTTCATCAGCTGTCTGGGTGGCTGGTTTCAGACGATCCCGCAGGTGAAGAAGACGGATGTGGATGTCCTGGGCTGGCGTGGTTACACGTGGTCTGTGGTTGTGAGGCCTGTTGGATGTACTGCCAAATTCTCTAAAATGATGTTGGAGGTGGCTTATGGCAGAGAAATGAACATTCAATTCTCTGGCAACAGCTCTGGTGGACATTCCTGCAGTCTGCATGCCAATTGCAAGCTCCCTCAACTTGAGACATATTTGGCATTGTGTTGTGTGACAAAACTGCAGATTTTTGTGTGGCCTTTTATTGTCCCCAGCACAAGGTGCACCTGTGTAATGATCATGCTGTTTAATCAGCTTCTTCATATGCCACACCTGTCAGGTGCATGGATTATCTTGGCAATGGAGAAATGCTCACTAACGGGGATGTAAACAAATTTGTGCACCAAATTTGAGAGAAATATGCCTTTTGTGCGTATGAAACATTTCTGGGATCTTTTATTTCAGCTCATAAAACATGGGAGCAACACTTTACATGTTGCGTTTCTATTTTTGTTCAGTATAAATTTACTCGCCCAGCAACTAAGTTTAAGAAGATGTGCATATGACAACAAGCACTTTTATTGTTTTCCATTATCCCACTGTCAACTGTGTAACCTTGGCTAACCCTATATCCTAACAGAGTAACCTTAGTAATCCACCGACACCCCCGTCTTCCCTGCCCCCCACACCACCCCCCTCGGTGCAGCACAAATTGCTCAACGGGGCTACAGCTGTGGAGGAGCTGACTGAGGAACAGGAAACAGAGGACACTATGGGTAAGAAGATGCTTTTATTTCAATTTTCTTTGTTTCAAGTATTTTTATAAAAAATAAAATCACACTTAGTCTCCCTTCTGAACGTCTGTAGGGTTTTGTACAGCTGCCCCAAAATTCAGGTTGTGAATTGTGTAATCTAAAACCCTCAGCAATTTCGTGGTCCTTCGAGCCGGATGGGAACAATGTAAGGATTTTGTAGAGTGCAGTCCAACTTGATGAGCAGCTGAACAGTATGTTAATAGTTCTATCTCTATAATTTGTCTGTAGATTCTGTGACTGAGGAGGTGAAGAGTGTGGATATTTTAGCAGCGCTCCCCACCCCACCTCACAACCAGAACGAGGACATCAGGTATGATACGGAGCCTGTCTGAATCCTGCGTCTCTGCGTGACATGTACTGTATCAGTGACAGCTGTGTTAGTGATTTAAAGCGTTTTGGAGGAGGATGGGTGAAAATACATTTGAGAAAAATAACTTTTTAAATAGCCTAAGCCAATGGGATGACATGCTTTTATTGGGATCACATTGCTGTTACTGTTAAACTTTTCCTCAATATTTTGAGGGCGACCATCCTCCTCTACTTCTCTGCCATGTATATTACCACCCATTATATTACCCAGTGTGACCTTTAGACTGACCAACTGTATTTTCCAGGATGGAGAGCATCAATTTTGCTCTCAACACTAAAGAAGTACTCCAATAATAATGAGTAGTTATTTAGTATGAAGTTAATCTCAGACATGACCTTACCTGTATCTTTCAGGATGGAAAGTGATGAGGACAGCGACGCTCCAGATAGTATTGTCCCAGCGTCCTCTCCTGAGTGTGACTTAGGTGACGAGGCGCTACGCTTCCCTCGCTTCCGAGAACCCAAAGAGGAGGAGACGGAGAGAACCATCTCCCCTACTATACCACTCATCCCCCGCACTGCCATCCCTGGTAGGACCACTATACAGGCATAAAAAATATACTTGTTGAAAATGCACTTATTGTAAGTGGTTCGTGAGCATCTAAGAGCATTGCTCAATAACTAAAATACTTTAAAATGTACATAAAAAAACAAATATTTGGACTATCACTTCTGAAATAACTTACTTATGAATTACCTCTGTCTTGCGAGTCCACGTCACCTTTTTTCTGTCCTTGTTCAGTGTTTCCAGAGAACAAGCCGTTTGAAGCAGCTGATGGCAAGGCGGTGTCTACAACCAACCCCTGGGACAAAGCCAAGAGCAACGAGGTTGCTGTGACCTTCACACTGTCCTCCGCTGCAGCCAAGGTACTGAGCTAACACCCTTCCATCCTTACACCCCTTTCCAACCCACTCTCATTTTCACTTCAACCCCTCTCCTATCTAGACTGGTCCCAGATCAGTTTGTGTGCTCTTGCCAACTCCTATGGTAATTGTTGCGTCATGTTTGGCAATATGACACAAACCGATGTGGGACCAGGCTATCTCCTGTCTGAACTGAACCTTGAACTGCGTCTCATTGAAAGCAACCAAGATCTTGATTGATTGGTTGACGTATATTTCTGTAGAATCTGAACCATGTGATGGTGGTGGTGGCTCAGCTGCTGCACATACGGATGCCTGGTTCCTATGAAGTAGCTTTCTCTCCCAGCCCAGGCAGGGCAGGAGCCTCAGGACCAGGGAAAGAACCCGTACAACCAGGTACTGGACCTCCAGCTCACATGTATTATATTTATTTTCACACTTAGAAAGTCCCAAATAGAATGTAGATATTAATGTTGTTACCTACTAAATACTGATCTAACCAGAAACCTAAGGTTTAGCGAGGAGGATAAGCTGATCCTAGATCTGTGCCTGAGTTTTTAAAGTTTCTCCAGGTTGAATTTACCCCGTCTTACTTTTGAGTACATGGTTAGCTAGATAAATGTATTGGAGAAACAGAACATAAAATAGTCAGATACATTTATTGATAAAACCGATCATTGTAACAGTGAAGTCTCCCCTCAGGTGCCCTGTGTGTGAAGACTGGTGGTATAGAAGGTAGTTCACCTAGCCAGAATGCAGAGTGGCTGAGACAGTTTGATATTTCTCTGCCAGGCTGCACTCTGAAGAAACAGGTGGACATCCTCTCACTCATAAAACAGGTACGTCCCACTGCATTCTATTTATTTCAGGAATGTGATATTTCCTGATTAATCAGAAAGGCCTACTTTTTTATATTTATTCTCCAATATAATAGAATCAATCAATCACATGTATTTATAAAGCTATACAGTGCTATACAGAAACCCAGCCTAAAACCCCAAACAGCAAGCAATGCAGATGTAGAAGAACGGTGGCTAGGGAAAACTCCCTAGAAAGTCAGGAACCTAGGAAGAGACCTAGAGAGGAACCAGGCTATGAGGAGTGGCCAGTCCTCATCTGGCTGTGCCGGGTGGAGATTATAACAGAACATGGCCAAGATGTTCAAATGTTCATAGATGACCAGCAGGGTCAAATAATAATAATCACAGTGGTTGTAGAGGGTACAACAGGTCAGCACCTCAGGAGTAAATGTCAGTTGGTTTTTCATAGCCGAGCATTCAGAGTTCAAGACAGCAGGTGCGGTAGAGAGATTAGAAAACAGCAGGTCTGGGACAAGGTAGCACATCCGGTGAACAGGTCAGGGTTCTATAGCCGCAGGCAGAACAGTTGAAACTGGAGCAGCAGCACGACCAGACAGACTGGGGACAGGAAAGAGTCATCAGGTCAGGTAGTCCTGAGGCATGGTCCTAGGGCTCAGGTCCTCCGGGGGGAGAGAGAGAGAATTAGAGGGAGCATACTTAAATTCGCACAGGACACCAGATAAGACGGGAGAATTACGCCAGATATCACAGACTGACCCTTGCCCCCGACACATGAACTATTGCAGCATAAATACTGGAGGCTGAGACAGGAGGGGTCGGGAGACACTGTGGCCCCATCTGATACCCCCGGACAGGGCCAACCAGGCAGGATATAACCACACCCACTTTGCCAAAGCACAGCCCCCACACCACTAGAGGGATATCAACAGACCACCAACCTACTACCCTGAGACACGGTTGAGTAAAGCACACGAAGATCACGAGCCCAAGGGGGCGCCAACCCGGACAGGAAGATCACGTCAGTGACTCAACCAACTCAAGTGACGCACGCCTCCTAGGGACGGCATGGAAAAGCACTAGTAAGCCAGTGACTCAGCCCTCGTAATAGAGTCAGTTTAAATTGTCAGAGTTTAAAAGTAAAACTTTTACCGCCATCCACTTCATTATGTCTGAAACACAGGCTTCCACGGTAGGCAATTTTGGGGCTTCACAATGTTTCATCGAAATGTACAGCTGTGTATCGTCCACATAGCAGTGAAAGTTAACATTATGTTTCCGAATGACATCACTAAGAGGTAAAATATATAGTGAAAACAATAGTGGTCCTAATACGGAACCTTGAGGAACACCGAAATGTACAGTTGATTTGTCAGAGGACAAACCGTCCAGAGAGACGAACTGATATCTTTCCCGACAGATAAGATCTAAACCAGGCAAGAACTTGTCCGTGTATACCAATTAGGGTTTCCAATCTCTCCAAAATAATGTGGTGATTTGATCATGTCAAAAGCAGCTCTAAGGTCTAGGTGCACGAGGACACATGCAGAGCCTTGGTCTGACGCCATTAAAAGGTAATTTACCACCTTCACGAGGGCAGTCTCAGTGCTATGATGGGGTCTAAAACCAGACTGTTGAAGCGTTTCATGTACATTATTTGTCTTCAGGAAGGCAGTGAGTTGCTGCGCAACAGCTTTTTCAAAAATGTTTGAGCGGAATGGGAGATTCGATATAGGCCGATTTTTAGTGTTTTTACATTTTCTGGGTCAAGGTTTGGCTTTTTCAAGAGAAATGTATTATTGCCACTTTTAGTGAGTTTGGTACACATCCGGTGGATTGGGAGCCGTTTGCTATGTTCAACGTAGGAGGGCCAAGCACAGGAAGCAGCTCTTTCAGTAGTTTATTTGGAATTGGGTCCAGTATGCAACTTCAAGATTTAGAGGCCATGACTATTTTCATGAATGTGTCAAGAGATATAGAATTAAAAAACTTGTCTCCATTGATTCTAGGTCCTGGCAGTGTTGTGCAGACTCAGGACAACTGAGTCTGCAGACCTATCCCTCAGCCAACATCCTTATCCTGATCACATCCCTGTACAGTCTCCCTATGATATAACCTTGTATATTTATGATGTAGCTATATTTAAACAAGGCCAGAGGGGGTGTGGTATATGACCAATATACCACGGCTAAGGGCTGTTCTTATGAACGACGCAATGCGGAGTGCCTTATTGCTATTATAAACTGGTTACCAACATAATTAGAACAGTAAAAATGTTTTCTTACGTGTGGTATATTGTCTGATATACCACGTCTGTCAGCCAATCAGCATTCAGGGCTTGAACCACACAGTTTATAATTATAATTTTATTTTAGCTCAAGTTTGTTAATAGTATGCTCATATAAATCTGTGCTTGTCTATACTTAACATTCTAAAAATGACCCTTTATCCCTTATTATGTAAAATCCTTTGAGCATCTGGAAATAGCTATATACAGTGCCTTGCAAAAGTATTCACCTCCTTGGCGTTTTTTCCTATTTTGTTGCATTACAACCTGTAATTTTAAATGGATTTTTATTAGGATTTCATGTAATGGACACACAAAATAGTTGAAATTGGTGAAGTGAAATGAAAAAAATTACTTGTTTAAAAAATAAATAAAAGGAAAAGTGGTGCGTGCATATGTATTCACCCCCTTTGCTATGAAGCCCCTAAATAAGATCTGGTGCAACCAGTTACCTTCAGAAGTCACACAATTTATTAGATTGCACACAGGTGGACTTCATTTAAGTGTCACATGATCTCAGTGTATATACACACCTGTTCTGAAAGGCCCCAGAGACTGCAACACCACTAAGCAAGGGGCACCACCAAGCAAGCGGCACCATGAAGACCAAGTCGTTCTCCAAACGGGTCAGGAACAAAGTTGTGGAGAAGTACAGATCAGACTTGGGTTATAAAAAAATATCAGAAACTGAACATCCCACAGAGCACCGTTAAATCCATTATTAAAGAATATGGCACCACAACAAACCTGCCAAGAGAGGGCCGCACACCAAAACTCACGGACCAGGCAAGGAGGGCATTAATCAGAGAGGCAACAAAGAGACCAAAGATAACCCTGAAGGAGCTGCAAAGCTCCACAGCAGAGATTGGAGTATCTGTCCATAGGACCACTTTAAGCCGTACACTCCACAGAGCTGGGCTTTACGGAAGAGTGGCCAGAAAAAAGCCATTGTTTAAGAAAAAATAAGCGAACCCGTTTGGGAGGCTTCCCAAAGGCATGTGGGAGGCTCCCCAAAAATATGGAAGAAGGTAGTCTGGTCAGATGAGACTAAAATTGAGCTTTTTAGCCATCAAGGAAAACGCTATGTCTGGCGCAAACCCAACACCTCATCACACCGAGAACACCGTCCCCTGCTGTGGGGATGTTTTTCATCGGCAGGGACTAGGAAACTGGTCAGAATTGAAGGAATGATTGATGGTGCTAAATACAGGGAAATTCTTGAAGGAAACCTGTTTGTCTTCCAGAGATTTGAGACTGGGACGGCGGTTCACCTTCCAGCAGGACAATGACCCTAAGCATACTACTAAAGCAATGCTCGAGTGGTTTAAGGGGAAACATTTCCACGTCTTGGAATGGCCTAGTCAAAGCCCAGACCTCAATCCAATTGAGAATCTGTGGTATGACTTAAAGATTGTTGTACACCAGCGAAACCCATCCAACTTGAAGGAGCTGGAGAAGTTTTGCCTTGAAGAATGGGCAAAAATCCCAGTGGCTAGATGTGCCAAGCTTATAGAGACATATCCCAAGAGAATTGCAGCTGTAATTGCTGCAGAAAGTGGCTCTACAAAGTATTGACTTTGGGGGGGTGAATAGCTATGTACACTCAAGTTTTCTGTTTTTTTGTCTTATTTCTTCTTTTCACAATAAAAAAATATTTTGCATCTTCAAAGTGGTAGACATGTTGTGTAAATCAAATGATACAAAATTCCCCAAAATCTAGGTTGTAAGGCACCAAAATAGGAAAAAAGCCACTGTAAATCCAATCAATTACTATTGGTCAGGTTAGCTGGAGACCTTTGCACATGGCTTTCTTTTAGTCAGTGACTTGGAGATGATCCCTAAAAACACTTTCATTTCTCTCTCAGGAGTTGCCGGAGCAGGAGGACAAACCGGTTCAGCACTGTTATACAACTAACGTGTCTGACCTGGATGTACGCCACCTTCCCGTCATCCCAATTGAAGACTCCCCGCCCTCCTCTCCTTCTCCTCCACCTCCTGCCCCTGCTCTTACTAGTGAGCCTGAGACTGAGCCTCCAACCCAGCCAGCCTCCCCCTCCACCACCCAGCCAGCCTCCCCCTCCACCACCCAGCCAGCCTCCCCCTCCCTCACCCAGCCAGCCTCCCCCTCCCCCACCCAGCCAGCCTATCCCTCTCAGCCAGCATCTCCCTCTCAAGCTCCCTCCAGCCCTGCTCAGACCACCATTCTGGTCAAAACAGAGCCTGCCACCACCACCATTCAGGTCAAAACAGAGCCTGCCACCACTACTGTTCCGATCAAAATGGAGCCTGACGCTTTGGCCATCCTTCCTCCTCCTGATGCTAGCGCTGAAGCAGACTATGATGCCAAGCCTGCTGACCAGCCAGCCCCCCAGCCCCAGGACATCCCCTCCTCCCCAACCCCCAGCCTGGAGGTGATCTCCCCCAAGGTCAAGCACCGCAGCAGGCCCCTCTCCCCCGACCCTGAGGAGATGGTGGTCCGGCCCAAGGTGAAAAAGTGGAAGGGCCTCCGCTGGAAGCGTCTCCAGATCGTTATCACCATCCGTAAAGGAGGTTCCAAGAAGGAGAGCAGCCGCGGGGTCTCCGAGCTCATGGAGCGTCTCCGCATCACCCTGAGGCCTGACAAGCTGCCCCGGGACAAACGCAAGTGCTGCTTCTGCCATGAGGAGGGCGACGGCGCCACGGACGGCCCCGCCAGGCTCCTCAACATCGATGTGGACCTGTGGGTTCATCTCAACTGTGCCCTGTGGAGCACGGAGGTGTACGAGACGCAGGGAGGCGCGCTGATGAACGTAGAAATGGCGTTGAGGCGTGGTCTCCGCACCCGTTGTGCCTGCTGCCAGAAGACTGGCGCTACCAACAGCTGCAACCGCCTGCGCTGCCCCAACGTCTACCACTTCACCTGTGGCATCCGGGCCCGCTGCATGTTCTTCAGGGACAAGACCATGCTGTGCACCCAACACAAACTGAAGGGACCCAGCGAGGAGGAGCTGACGGGCTTCGCCGTGTTCCGACGCGTTTACATCGAGAGAGACGAGGTCAAGCAGATCGCCAGTATCTTACAGCGCGGCGACCGCATCCACCTGTTCCGCGTAGGCGGCCTCATCTTCCACGCCGTAGGTCAGCTGCTGCCATCTCAGATGCAAGCCTTCCACTCCCCGACCGCCATCTTCCCCGTGGGCTTCGAGGCTACCAGGATCTACTGGAGCACGCGGGTGCCTAACCGCCGGTGTCGGTATCGTTGTCGTATCAGCGAGACGGAGGGAAGGCCGCTGTTCGAGGTACGGGTGCTGGAGCATGGACAGGAGGACCTGCACTACCGCGACACCAGCCCAGAAGGTACATTGTCAGTCTGTCCCCACACCCAGCTCTGGCTGCCCCTCTGTGTTGAAATGTGTAGTCACAGAACTGACCACAGTTCAGGTTAATATGTCTAAATTGCCGTTAATTAATTAATTGAATTGCAATCCCAGCCATTTCTGTAATTTAAATGGAATTGACTCCATCTCTGCTATTTACTAATCTGGTCTGTAACCATGTCCTGTGTTTCCTCTAGGTATCTGGGACAGAGTGGTTCAGTCTGTAGCTAAGCTGAGGGAAGAGTCTGCCATGCTGAAACTGTTCACTGATCACGTGAAGGCAGAGGAGATGTACGGCCTCACTGTCCACGCCGTGCTGCGCATCACTGAGTCGGTAAGAAGTCCTTTGGGAAAGCAGCATCGGCAACGCTGTTTTGTTTTTCGCCTCTGCTCTCATTTGTTTCCATAATATCAATGTCTGTGTCTCCAAGTCACCCTATTAAGCCATACAGTGCCCTACTTTGAGTCCTTTCGACCAGAGTCACCATGGCTCTGTTAACAGTAGCGCACTGTAGAGGAAATAAGGTTTCATCTGAGAGATAGACAATGTTATTTCATCGTTAACTTCACCAACATCCTGTGTGTTACATTATCAGTTGCCTGGAGTGGAGAACTGCCAGAACTATGTGTTCCGTTATGGTCGCCACCCTCTGATGGAGCTGCCCCTCATGATCAACCCCACCGGCTGCGCCCGCTCCGAACCCAAGGTCCTCACACACTGCAAGAGGTAAGAATGCAATATAGTATTCCAAATAGATCTGTAGTAATAGTTTTATTATAAACTGGGTGGTTCGAGCCCTGATTGCGGATTGGCCGAAAGCCGTGGTATATCAGACCGTATACTGGTAGGACAAAACATGTATTTTTACTGTTCTAATTACAGTGCATTCAGAAAGTATTTAGACCTCTTCCCCTTTCCCCCATTTTGTTACGTTACAGCCTTATTCTAAAATGGATAGATATTTCCAAAAATGACCATCAGTTCACACACAATACCCCCTAAATGACAAAGCAAAATGTTTTTTTTGCACATTTATTAAAAAAAAACTAATACCTTATTTACATAAGTATTCAGACGAAATTGAGCTCAGGTGCATCCTGTTTCCATTGATCATCCTTGATGTTTCTACAGCTTGATTGGAGTCCACCTGTGGTAAATTGAATTGATTGGACATGATTTGGAAAGGTACACATCTGTCTATATAAGGTCCCACAGTTGACAGTGCATGTCAGAACAAAAACCAAGCCATGAGGTTGAAGGAATTGTCTGTAGCACTCTGAGACAGGATTGTGTCGAGGAAAAGATCTAGGGAAGTGTACCAAAACATTTCTGCAGTATTGAAGGTCCCCAAGAATACAGTGGGCTCCATCATTCTTAAATGGAAAAAGTTTGGAACCACATAGACCCTTCCTAGATCAGGTAGGTGACCAAGAACCTGATGGTCACTCTGACCGAGTTCCAGAGCTCCTCTGTGGAGCACTCATTCAGGCCTTTATGGTAGAGTGGCCAGACGGAAGCCACTCCTCAGTAAAAGACACATGACAGCCCGCTTGGAGTTTGCCACAAGGCACCTAAAGGACTCCATGAGAAACAAGATTCTTTGGTCTGATGAAAGCAAGATTGAACTCTTTGGCCTGAATGCCAAGTGTCACGTCCGGAGGAAACCTGGCACCATCCCTACAGTGAAGCATGGTGGTGGCAGCATCATGCTGTGGGGATGTTTTTCAGCAGCAGGGACTGTGAGACTAGTCAGGAATGAGGCAAAGATGAACGGAGCAAAGTACAGAGAGATCCTTGATGAAAACCTGCTCCAGAGCGCTCAGGACCTCAGACTGGGGTGAAGGTTCACCTTCCAACAGGACAACGACTCTAAGCACACAGCCAAGACAACGCAGGAGTGGCTTCGGGGCAAGTCTCTGAATGTCATTGAGAGGCCCAGCCAGAGCCCGGACTTGAACCCGATCGAACATCTCTGGAGAGACCTGAAAATAGCTGTGCAGTGACGAACCCCATCCAACCTGACAGAGTTTGAGAGGATCTGCAGAGAAGAATGGGAGAAACTCCCAAAATACAGATGTGCCAAGCTTGTAGTGTCATATCCAAGAATACTCCAGGCTGTAATCGCTGCCAAAGGTGATTCAACATTGTACTGAGTAAAGGGTCTGAATACTTATGTAAATGTGATATTTCAGTTTTTCATCTGTAATACATTTGGAAAAATTTCTAAAAACCTGTTTTTGCTTTGTCATTTTGGGGTATTGTGTTTTAGATTGACGAGAGGAGATAACAATGTTAATCCATTTTAGAATGAGGCTGTAACGTAACAAAATGTGGAATAAGTTAAAGGGTCTGAATACTTTCCGAATGCACTGTACGTTGGTAACCAGTTTATAATAGCAATAAGGCACCTTGGGTGGTATATACTCCGCGTTGTGTCGTGCCTAAGAACAGCCCTTAGCCGTGGTATATTGGCCATATACCACACCCCCTCATAATGTGTTTCATCAAATGTTGTCATACTGAGCAGTGAAACTAGTAGTTTCTTAGTAGTAAACTAACAAGTCTAAACTGCATGATTGACATGATGACTGTGCAGACTGACTCTGATCTAGTTCTGTGTCTCTCTCTCTTAGGCCTCACACCCTGAACAGTACGTCCATGTCCAAGGCCTACCAGAGCACCTTCACCGGCGAGATCAACACACCCTACAGCAAGCAGTTTGTCCACTCCAAGTCCTCCCAATACCGACGTCTGAAGACCGAGTGGAAGAACAATGTCTACCTGGCCCGGTCCCAAATCCAGGGCCTGGGGCTGTACGCTGCCAAGGACCTGGACAAACACACCATGGTCATCGAGTATATAGGAACCATCATCCGCAACGAGGTGGCCAACCGCCGCGAGAAGATCTATGAGGAACAGGTGGGTGGCTCTTGAGTAGTAGTCTAGGTAGTTGACGTGTAGTAGTCTAGGTAGTTGACGAGTGGTAGTCTAGGTAGTTGACGAGTAGTAGTCTAGGTAGTTGACGAGTAGTAGTCTAGGTAGTTGACGAGTAGTTGACGAGTAGTTGACTAGTAGTAGTCTAGGTAGTTGACTAGTAGTAGTCTAGGTAGTTGACGAGTAGTTGACGAGTAGTTGACTAGTAGTAGTCTAGGTAGTTGACTAGTAGTAGTCTAGGTAGTTGACTAGTAGTAGTCTAGGTAGTTGACTAGTAGTAGTCTAGGTAGTTGACTAGTAGTGGTCTAGGTAGTTGACTAGTAGTGGTCTAGGTAGTTGACTAGTAGTGGTCTAGGTAGTTGACGAGTAGTGGTCTAGGTAGTTGACGAGTAGTGGTCTAGGTAGTTGACGAGTAGTAGTCTAGGTAGTTGACGAGTAGTTGACTAGTAGTAGTCTAGGTAGTTGACTAGTAGTAGTCTAGGTAGTTGACTAGTAGTAGTCTAGGTAGTTGACTAGTAGTAGTCTAGGTATTTGACTAGTAGTTGACGAGTAGTTGACTAGTAGTAGTCTAGGTAGTAGACGAGTAGTAGTCTAGGTAGTTGACGAGTAGTAGACGAGTAGTTGACTAGTAGTAGTCTTGGTAGTTGACGAGTAGTTGACTAGTAGTAGTCTAGGTAGTTGACGTAGTAGTCTAGGTAGTTGACGAGTAGTTGACTAGTAGTAGTCTAGGTAGTTGACGAGTAGTAGTCTAGGTAGTTGACGAGTAGTTGACTAGTAGTAGTCTAGGTAGTTGACCAGTAGTAGTCTAGGTAGTTGACTAGTAGTAGTCTAGGTAGTTGACGAGTAGTAGTCTAGGTAGTTGACGAGTAGTAGTCTTGGTAGTTGACGAGTAGTAGTCTAGGTAGTTGACGAGTAGTTGACTAGTAGTAGTCTAGGTAGTTGACGAGTAGTTGACTAGTAGTAGTCTAGGTAGTAGATGAGTAGTAGTCTAGGTAGTTGACGAGTAGTTGACGAGTAGTAGTCTAGGTAGTTGACGAGTAGTAGTCTTGGTAGTTGATGAGTAGTAGTCTAGGTAGTAGACGAGTAGTTGACTAGTAGTAGTCTAGGTAGTTGACGAGTAGTTGACTAGTAGTAGTCTAGGTAGTAGATGAGTAGTAGTCTAGGTAGTTGACGAGTAGTTGACTAGTAGTAGTCTTGGTAGTTGACGAGTAGTTGACTAGTAGTAGTCTAGGTAGTTGACTAGTAGTAGTCTAGGTATTTGACTAGTAGTTGACTAGTAGTAGTCTAGGTAGTTGACTAGTAGTAGTCTAGGTAGTTGACTAGTAGTAGTCTTGGTAGTTGACGAGTAGTAGTCTAGGTAGTTGACGAGTAGTTGACTAGTAGTAGTCTAGGTAGTTGACGAGTAGTTGACTAGTAGTAGTCTAGGTAGTAGATGAGTAGTAGTCTAGGTAGTTGACGAGTAGTTGACTAGTAGTAGTCTTGGTAGTTGACGAGTAGTTGACTAGTAGTAGTCTAGGTAGTTGACTAGTAGTAGTCTAGGTATTTGACTAGTAGTTGACTAGTAGTAGTCTAGGTAGTTGACTAGTAGTAGTCTAGGTAGTTGACTAGTAGTAGTCTTGGTAGTTGACGAGTAGTTGACTAGTAGTAGTCTAGGTAGTTGACTAGTAGTAGTCTAGGTATTTGACTAGTAGTTGACGAGTAGTTGACTAGTAGTAGTCTAGGTAGTTGACTAGTAGTAGTCTAGGTAGTTGACTAGTAGTAGTCTAGGTAGTTGACTAGTAGTGGTCTAGGTAGTTGACTAGTAGTGGTCTAGGTAGTTGACTAGTAGTGGTCTAGGTAGTTGACTAGTAGTGGTCTAGGTAGTTGACTAGTAGTGGTCTAGGTAGTTGACGAGTAGTGGTCTAGGTAGTTGACGAGTAGTAGTCTTGGTAGTTGACTAGTAGTTGACTAGTAGTTGACTAGTAGTAGTCTAGGTAGTTGACGAGTAGTTGACTAGTAGTAGTCTAGGTAGTTGACGAGTAGTAGTCTAGGTAGTTGACGAGTAGTAGTCTAGGTAGTTGACGAGTAGTTGACTAGTAGTAGTCTAGGTAGTTGACGAGTAGTGGTCTAGGTAGTTGACGAGTAGTTGACTAGTAGTGGTCTAGGTAGTTGACGAGTAGTGGTCTAGGTAGTTGACGAGTAGTTGACTAGTAGTAGTCTAGGTAGTTGACTAGTAGTAGTCTAGGTAGTTGACGAGTAGTAGTCTAGGTAGTTGACGAGTAGTTGACTAGTAGTAGTCTAGGTAGTTGACTAGTAGTAGTCTAGGTAGTTGACGTAGTAGTCTAGGTAGTTGACGAGTAGTGGTCTAGGTAGTTGACGAGTAGTGGTCTAGGTAGTTGACGAGTAGTTGACTAGTAGTGGTCTAGGTAGTTGACGAGTAGTGGTCTAGGTAGTTGACGAGTAGTTGACTAGTAGTAGTCTAGGTCGTTGACTAGTAGTAGTCTAGGTAGTTGACGAGTAGTTGACTAGTAGTTGACGAGTAGTTGACTAGTAGTAGTCTAGGTAGTTGACGTAGTAGTCTAGGTAGTTGACGAGTAGTAGTCTAGGTAGTTGACGAGTAGTAGTCTAGGTAGTTGACGAGTAGTTGACTAGTAGTAGTCTAGGTAGTTGACGAGTAGTTGACGAGTAGTTGACGAGTAGTTGACGAGTAGTTGACGAGTAGTTGACGAGTAGTTGACGAGTAGTTGACGAGTAGTTGACTAGGTAGTTGACGAGTAGTTGACTAGGTAGTTGACGAGTAGTAGTCTAGGTAGTTGACGAGTGGTAGTCTAGGTAGTTGACGAGTGGTAGTCTAGGTAGTTGACGAGTGGTAGTCTAGGTAGTTGACGAGTAGTAGTCTAGGTAGTTGACGAGTAGTTGACTAGGTAGTTGACGAGTGGCAGTCTAGGTAGTAGACGAGTAGTAGTCTAGGTAGTTGACGAGTGGTAGTCTAGGTAGTTGACTTGTAGTAGTCTAGGTAGTTGACTTGTAGTAGTCTAGGTAGTTGACGAGTGGTAGTGTAGGTAGTTGACTTGTAGTAGTGTAGGTAGTTGACTTGTAGTAGTCTAGGTAGTTGACTTGTAGTAGTCTAGGTAGTTGACGAGTGGTAGTCTAGGTAGTTGACGAGTGGTAGTCTAGGTAGTTGACGAGTGGTAGTCTAGGTAGTTGACGAGTGGCAGTCTAGGTAGTTGACGAGTAGTAGTCTAGGTAGTTGACGAGTGGCAGTCTAGGTAGTTGACGAGTAGTTGACTAGTAGTAGTCTAGGTAGACGAGTAGTAGTCTAGGTAGTAGACGAGTAGTAGTCTAGGTAGTTGACGAGTAGTTGACGAGTAGTAGTCTAGGTAGTAGTCTAGGTAGTTGACGAGTAGTAGTCTAGGTAGTTGACGAGTAGTTGACTTGTAGTAGTCTAGGTAGACGAGTAGTAGTCTAGGTAGTTGACGAGTGGTAGTCTTGGTAGTTGACGAGTGGTAGTCTAGGTAGTTGACGAGTGGTAGTCTAGGTAGTTGACGAGTGGTAGTCTAGGTAGTTGACGAGTGGTAGTCTAGGTAGTTGACGAGTGGTAGTCTAGGTAGTTGACGAGTGGTAGTCTAGGTAGTTGACGAGTGGTAGTCTAGGTAGTAACAGACAAGTCTTTGTTTTCTTTGTTTATTTGGATCCCCATTAGCTGTGATTTAATTGTTTATTGATTTTACACACAAACTTAATAAGAGGGTGAAAAGACAAAGGTTGTGATATCTTTGTCCATAAGGTATCAGTGGATCGGAAATGTTTATATGACCTCTCTTCCTGTTTCTTTTCTTTTAGAACCGTGGGATCTACATGTTCCGCACCAATAACGAGCATGTGATCGATGCCACTCTGACCGGCGGCCCTGCTCGGTAAGTGTTGGGTCTATTTTCTCTTTCATATTATGTTTGTTTGTCCCTGTCTCACCCTCCTGTTTTCCTCTTCAGCTATGTGAACCACTCCTGTGCGCCCAACTGTGTTGCCGAGGTGGTGACGTTTGACAAAGAGGACAAGATCATCATCATCTCCAGTCGCAGGATCCCCAAGGGAGAAGAGGTGACACACAGAGCCCTGGTCACCATCTGCATGTCCATTTATAGCTTTTGTACATACGCAGTGTACCGTTTTTGTACCACTGTGTACATAGTATACAGTTTCCTTCACTGATTTAAAGTTGTTTAAATCTTAACTGGCTCTTTAGGTGGTCTTGGTTGTGTTACTGTAAAGCATGTTTGCACAACTAAACCAGGTTTTATGAATGCATGTTACAGCGGAGTGTTGTTATTGACCTTGTCTGTTTCTTCTCTTAGCTGACGTACGACTATCAGTTTGACTTTGAGGACGATCAGCACAAGATCCCTTGCCACTGCGGAGCCTGGAATTGCCGAAAGTGGATGAACTAAACTAACTGGGAGAAATGGAGAGGAAAAAAAGATGGATGGAATGAGAAAGAGTTCCTTCTTTCTCCCGGGTGCCAGAACACTACTGCTGCGCCAAAGCCTTTAGAATATTTACAACTACTACTACTACCCAGTTCATAAGCTGTTCGTAAGCTGTTCATAAGCTGACGAACGAGGAGGGAAACTGACCTCCAAAACAATAAAAGACTAAGACGTTTGCATTCACACCTGTAGCCAAAGGTTTGAAGAGCATTATGGATATAAAAGCAAACAAACCACCTCTATTGACATCCAGCCGAATGATGGGACAGTCTTTTTGTGGATGAACTGTGTCCTCTGCCAAAAGCAACTCTTTCCTCTACCTATCTACCTATTGCTCCCCCTTCAATAACTATGGATGGAATACAATCCTCTCCACATCTACCAAATGTTCAGATTCTATGTGATATCAATACTCTCTTAGGGCAGATCTTACCTTGAGCTTTGAAGAAAGAAGCCATTTTAAGTACTAAGAAATAACTAATGCATTTTTTAAAAAGGCAGACCTATCCTCCTCCTGCACTCCCCCCTTCCTACCCCCCAAGGAAAATACACGTTCCCATCGTCATTGGTGAAGATTGACTTCACAACGTAGATATTATTGGCTAGCTAGACAATCCTGAAGACAGTGGCTCTGAGTGTGTAGAGAAGAACTATGTATCGTTGAGAGGCAGAAGAGAAAGATGTCAGATACTAGAAAAGTTGACCTGTGGCTCCAGACAGAAAGACAGGTGTTTAAAGGTGGGTTAGTTGGACCCCCAGTCTACCTCATTAATCTAGTGGGAAGTGACTGCTTACTTGTATAAATACTGTTAACTGCTACTGTGGAGGGGGAGAGAATGTTGTTTTCATTAGGCTAATAGTATATAGCCTTTTCGGACAAGCAGGGAAACTTTAACTAACAGCAGGTTTGTTCTCTGTTCTATGCTGATGATCATTTTACAATAATGAGCCAACAATCCTATTATTAATTAATGATGTATACAGAAGGAATTATATGACCATTTATTGGTTAAGCCATCGCATTAAGATCAATCACAAGCTTAACAGGTGTCTTTAAATGACTCCTGATCATCATGTGTCTACTTTTGTTTTTCCATTCTCTGCGTGTGGGAATTGACACAATAACAGTCACCCTTGTGTTGCTGAGGACTGAGGGAGAGATTGGTGTGAATGATTGTTGCTTACACAGCTTCAGTATGTAAAGTGAAGCAGGATCACACCGCTAATTGAACAAGTCTTTGGCAAGACGATCAAGTCCAACTAACTAATGAGTGAAGGAAATGTAATGTACGCTTGCTGCTTAATGGCTTTAAGTCACACATTAAGCAGAAAGCTTGCTGGTAATGATGCAAGACTAGACTACTATCCCATTTGTTTTCACCTTTTAGTCCTTCAAATCCCATCTGCATTTTGATATTTTCTTTTCTCGAATGACATCAACCATGAATCTAGCCTCTTCCTCTCTTTATCATGTAGTGGACTGTTGTAAACTTTACTGTAGTGTCTTTCTCTGCCTGGCCCTGCCTGTCTAACCACACCACAGCTAGGTGTATTTATAAAGGTCCCTGTATTGTGGTTTTCTAGTGGTAGTACGGTCTTCTATACTGGAGGCTTGAAGAAATGGCAGGGGAAGACTTGTATAAAAAAATTTAAAAAAAGGGCATTTTTCTTTTTTTATGAAAGTAAATTAATAACAAAGTAAGTAAATCTTTAAAGTGTGCGGGGGTTCTGAAGTCTCCATGACGACGTCTCCCTTCTACTTGTACTCTATCTTGACCTCACGTAAGAAAAATGCAAAAGTGTACAAACTGTATATTATATACTATAGGGGGCAACGAACTCTACCCCTTTTTAATCAATAAAAATCTAAAATTGTAGAGAAATAAAGTTGATTTAAAAATCTACCACTGGATATCATTTTATGAGAGATTAAGCTGTGTATATATATATATATATATATATATATAGCAAACTATGTAATATCTTTATGTATATGAACCAGTGTTTTTGCATTTACCTGTTTTTCTATTAGCGTTTTTTGCTATACGATTTCAAAGACAGTTTCTTAAAATAGGTATGTGGACATGGCTGGTCTCCAATGACTTGGACGAGAAGCCACAGGTGAAATAAATGTGGAAAGTTGATCCATTATGGAAAGTTGTCATGATTATTACATGAGAAATCACTGTGTAAAAGGAGTACAACGGTGCATAACATTTAGTTTTTATTTATGCTACTGTTTGTCGTTTTACCAAAACCTCTCTCTACCTTGGTCATCATTGGATTATAAGTAAATGGAAAATCTTAAATTCTTCCTTGCCTGAGATATTAGTTATTAAATATGATTGTTGTTTTATTTTTATCTTCCCTATAGAAGTGAATGTGTTGGTATATCTTGTGAAAACTGCTACTCGGCCTGTATGTCATGACTAAATATTCAAAGTGAACCCCGTACTTCCGTACCTGAGAATGAATTGCACTCTAATGGAGTAATTCTCTAAAAGTTGTATGAGGAGGTGATTGCTATTTTTTTCTTGGTATGTTTATATTTCAAGGAAAGACCATGAGACATTTTGCTGCTCACTGGATTTCAGCCTAAATCATTTCTTGAATATCTTATGATTTAAATAAAGATTGCAAAAAACATTTTTTTTACCTAACCTACTTTTTAAAAATGTTTGTTACAGCAGCGCTTTTAGGGAATATTAAAAAAGAAGTTTGTGGCATGTTTTGTATGAATATAATTTTGAATTGTACATTTTTTTGGGACGACGGCAGAGGTTGCATCTCTTTCAATACAGCTTTCCCCAATTCTTTCAGCTTTTTTTTCTTGTAAAGGAAAATAAAATGCATTTTAAATATAATCTTGGATCTTGCCATTTGTTTTATAAAAAATATTAACTTGAGATTAGAATGAGACTTAATAGGTTCTGAAGTTAAAGTAGGCTAAATCTAAGTGACATTGACTCAAATTAAGAAACTTTACCACCTATTCTGGAAAAGATTGGTTTAACATGGTTTTTGAAATATTGAAGGTGTATACAGTATGAACAGGATGTTTGATAAAACTAATTCCCATTACAGACCAAAATATGGACAGGAATATGACATTAGGTTCTATTGACAACCATTTGTTCCTCAAAGCTCATGAAATACCAGGATTGACCCCAAAGTACTTAAATCAGTGGTATAATCCTTTCCAATATTATAGTACCAGCAACATACATTTACTGGTACGCCCTATATCAAAATGAGAAACAAATAGAATGCATCTTTACATCCGAAAAGACGGAGGTCCCAGTGTTGAGACAGCATGCAGAACAAGGGGGATACCTAGTCAGTTGTTCAACTGAAATGTGTCTACCACATTTAACCCAACCCCACTGAATCAGAGGTGCCGGGGTCTGCCATTATTGACATCCACGTCTTCGTCGCCCAGGGAACAGTGGGTTAATTGCCTTGCTCAGGGGCAGAACAAGGGACTATCAGAACATGTCCTGTTTCAGAGAGCCTAATAACTATTATATAATGCACATCCAACCTATTCTTTCCTCGTTCGATCAAAACTAACTATTCCAGTGTCAATAAAAGGGAAAATAGATGGCTACAACCCAAGAAAGGACAGTGTCTTGCTCCGCGACAAGCTTTCCTTTGAGTTCTGCATCTCAGAGAAACTGAAAGTACCACTGAAGATGTATTGCTGAAAAATGACCACACCAATGAGAAAACAGATGTTTATATACAAATCAAAACAGATCCATCAGTAGTGTCTATAATAAAACAGTATTTTCATTACCACCGTTTTGCCTCTTATTTGCCCAGTGTATTGGCCACTAGCACTACCCACAGGTGAAATGAGGCCATTTTGTTAAAATGAACATGTGAAAGCCGGTAGTTAGAGGTTGGAGCTACCCCAGCTAACTTAGTCAAAGATGATTTATAACATCTTTGTGATGGCTGAGACACTGGCTTCCTCATCTCATATCACAGTGTATTCATCAAAATATGAAATAATACAACTATTAACAAATAAATAAAACCCTTAAAAAACATCCCTGCCAGATTTAAAACATTTAAATAAAGAAAACTGGAGCTAAAGTAAAATTAGATCCATGTAGGAGTCACGTACAAGGAGGAGTGAGTCAGACTGAGTGCAACATGTTTTTTGTGGAGTATTCAAGTAGCAGAACTACATCGGTTTAAATAAAAACGCAATGTTAAATGACCAATGAGAAATGTTGTCCAATAAACTACAGGCTATTCCAGGCTTCTGAAAGCAGTATAGGAATGGCTGCAGTCTACTCTGCTAATGTATATTGGGACATGCCTATAGAAGTGACTTTCCTGCCTTATATGGTCGGTTGGTTTCATCCTGTACAGACGCTGGGGCTGGGAACAAAAACAGTGCTTGTGCTACTCTCCCACATGCAAAAGCAATACATTGCCATGAAAACAAAAGTTATAACACAATATTCTAACTTAAAAATGTGGGCATGAAGTCACATCAATGAGTTTCAGGATGTAGCCAGTCCGTTGAAGGGAAATCTTGTTTTTCTTAACATGTATTTTTTTAAATTTAAAAACAAAATTCCTGTCACTGTACAATAGCAATAATTCCTGCCTCAGAACACAAAACAAACTGAACAGGGCGGTTTGTACTGATAATAATGGTAGTATTAACAGCGGTAGTGTTGTAGTGAGGTGAAAAGGGAAGGAGAGGAGGGTGGGATAACATGGTGAAGGAGAACAAAGGGAGGAAGAGAGAAAGGGCAGAAGGGAATTTCTCAGTAGTTTTGGATAAAAAGTTGAGGTAGGCCTTGTCACAACTTGGAGAGTGGCTTCTAAACTGGCAGGATTTGGCCTCAGTCCTTTCTTTCCCTGTGTAGTGTCAGTCCTCTGTGCCTGGTCCCAAATGGCACTCTAGTGCATATATAGTACACTACTTTTGCCCAGAGCTCTATAGGCCCTGGTTAAAAGTAGAGCACTACACTGGGAATAGGGTGCCCTTTGGGACACAATTCATGTCTTCTGTAGTTGTGAGTCTCCAGCGAGCTACATGGCTCTGCCGTCCGTCCCTCACTGAGCTTACATCTTGATGTCCTCTTCGACACTGAGCTGAGCCAGGGTCTTCTTGATGCGTAGAGCCGTGAGGCGGGCCGCTCCGTTAGAGTACCAGCACTCCCTCATGATCTTACCCATCACACGCAGAGACTGGAGAAGAGGGTTCGAGTCGGTCAACACGCAATCAACCAACTACATACACACACAAAGGAAATGTCAAACGATTCCACCATATCTACATTTAAACGCTCAGTCAAATGCAATAACTTAAGTCAACAAACAATGTTTCTGTCCAGCAAGTCAACAAAATGCGATGTTTCTGTCCAGAGGTGTTTTGTATTTGTGCCCTCATTACCTCGTAGCTCTGCCACCAGTTGGGTACGTTAGGCCTCAGCCTCTGGTCACACACCACCTTCCTCATCTCATCTATGGAAGGGTCAGAGGGCACCAGGTCAAAGTAGGGGAGCTGGTACTCTTCATGGATACCTATAGGGGGGCAGAGGAGCAGCCATATCAGAACATTTGTTCATATCAATCTGGTTCCTGAAAGAAGTTACAGCGTGTTTGAAGGGATCGGTTTGAGCAGGTGTGGTGCAGAATCCCTAATGTTGAACTCAATCACTAGTTATTTGGGGCACAAGGTGATTTGTAGATCAGTGATTCTATGCAGTCTGTCATTTAATCACTCAAGCGCGTACAAACCTTCTCCAGGCGTTGTGAGATTTGATCATCTGTGCAACACGACTCCAAGAAAGGCTTGAATCCCAGTCAGTGTCTTACCTCCAGTGTTGCAGCGGCGTGCGATCTCCCAGTAAACCAGCCCCAGGGCGTAGATGTCAGCACACTTAAATGAGTCAAAGTGTTTCATGTTGATGGTCTCTTCCAGGACCTCTGGAGCCATATACCTGGAACAGACAGGATTGAATTAAAGTTACTTTTAAAACAAATTCAAAGATTGAAAAGAAGTGTGTGTGTGTGTGTGTGTGTGTGTGAGATGGGGCAACCAGTGGTCTCAGTACCGCTTGGTGCCAACACGCTGGTTAGGGGCGATGTCTATAGTATCAGAGATGGACTCGTGGCGTACTGCCAGCCCCAGGTCAGCAATGGCACACATGCCATTCTTCTTCACCAGAATGTTCTTAGACTTCAGATCACGGTGGGCGATGCCAGGTTTGCCTAGAGAGGAACACACACCGAGTTGGAAGACTGGAATGGAGGGAGCACACAATATTTAAACCAGGTCAATTCATGTCTGTACTGTCTATTTGTTAAAGGTTTGTAATGTTTACTACTATGTAAACAGTGAAGTATTTTGTATGTAATGTATTTTTAGTTGTGTGTTGGACGCCAGGAAGATTAGCTGTCGTCAACGCGTCAGCTAATGAGAATCCTTATAAAATTCAAGGGCAATCGGTGCAAGCTATGGCCATGGTGAGGGGTGTAACATGTAAAGTGATGAAAAACGTAATTAAAATCAGCAAAACAAATATCTGGAATACCTTATATTTACATATAGCAGTTCTTGCTCGGACAAGGCTAACTTCCTTACTAAATCAGTTAAAAATATCTGGAATATTTTAACAAGAGAGGAGCTGGCTAAACCACCAATTGATCTGGTTACCTGGGCCACGTTCAGTTGCCAAACATTGCAGATAGAAATGGCATGAATAGAGCCAACATGATTCCTTGTTCTACATGTCAGAGGACGGTTTGTTGAACATAACATATTTCTATCTGAATGTTCCAAAACTGCTGAACGCGGCCTAGTCTATGAATGTAAACACGTATGGGCTGAGTGAACATGTATGGTCCGTATAATTCATCTGCCCGCTGTGCTAACCCTGCGTTCCAAGTATCTCCATGTGCAGGTGAGCCAAGCCGCTGGCAGCAGACAGGGCCAGTTTGATCATGCCTTCGATGGTAACAGAGTAGTGGTTCAGGTAGTCAAACAGAGAGCCGTGCTCGTGGTAGTCTGACACCAGCCACAGCTGAGTCCATGTGCCGTTATCTGGAGAGAAGACACAGAGACAGAAGGGAGGGAGAGGAGAATTTTACGGTCAATAAAAAAAATCAAAAATACAGCCAGTAGGTGCCCTATTATGAAATGCACCAGAGATGCAGTGCCGTCAGAAAGTATTCACATGCCTCGATTTTGTTCCACAATACAAACATAAGAAAAACATTATATATATACCGTAAATTCCGGACTATAAGCCACAACTTTTTTACCAGGCTTTGAACCTCGCGGCTTAAACAATGACGCGGCTAATATATGGATTTTTCCCACTTTCAATTTTAAAAAAAAATGTAAAAAAAAATAATAATTCTGTGACGTGCTCAGTTTTTTGGCGGCATGAAGCTTTCATTAGACCAATGAATTGCCGAACGGGTTAAGGTCAAACAACTTTTTGGTTTACTGTTTAGATTAAATCGAGCGCTCTCAAACTTCCCATCATTCTGATTACGGTAGTCATTTTGTCACCCTCATAATGGCAAAGACACGGAGAAATGCATATGATGCAGCTTTCAAGTTGAAGGCGATTGATCTGGCTGTTGGAAAAGGAAATAGAGCTGCTGCACGGGAGCTTGGTCTTAATGAGTCGATGATAAGACGTTGGAAACAGCAGCGTGAGGAATTGACTCAGTGCAAAAAGACAACTAAAGCTTACTGCAATTATTTTTTTTTTTACAAGCCGTGTTTCGTTAAAGCCTGTGTAAAGTTAATTTGTTTCAATGTACCGGTAGGCACCTGCGGCTTATAGACATGTGCGGCTTATTTATGTTCAAAATAATATTTTTTTTTAAATTCAGTGGGTGCGGCTTATATTCAGGTGCGCTTAATAGTCCGTAAATTACGGTATTTATTTTTTGTATTGTTTTAAGATGCACATTTACTGAGGAGTGGCTCCTGTCTGGCGACTCTACCATAAAGGCCTGATTGTTGTTGCAGAGATGGTTGTCCTTCTGGAAGGTTCTCCCATCTCCATAGAGGAACTCTGGAGCTCTGTCAGAGTGACCATCAGGTTCTTGGTCACCTCCCTGACCAAGGCCCTTCTGCCCTGACTGCTCAGTTTGGCCAGGCAGCCAGCTCTAGGAAGAGTCTTGGTGGTTTCAAACTTCTTCCATTTAAGAATGATAGAGGCCACTGTGTTCTTGGGGACCTTCAATGCTGCAGAAATGTTTTGGTACCCTTCCACAGATCTGTGCCTCGACACAGTCCTGTCTCAGAGCTCTACGGACAATTCTTTGGTTTTTGCTCTGACATGCCCTGTGAACTGTGGGACCTTATATAGGACAGGTGTGTGCCTTTCCAAATCATGTCCAATCAATTCAATTTACCACAGGTGGACTCCAATCAAGCAGTAGAAACATCAAGGATAATCAATGGAAACAGGAGGCACCGGAGCCCAATATCAAGTCTCATAGCAAACGGTCTGAATATTTATGTAAATAAGGTATCTGTTTTTTATTTTTCTGAAAACATATACTAATTTGTTTGAAACCTGAACGTCCTACTTCAGATGAGGCAAGTCTTACCTTGCTTCAAATTTAAATCCAACCATAGAACTGTAGAGGCAATTATTTTAGAATGATTTCCATATACCATTGAAACCAGTAGCCTATTTCTTTCACGTTCTCTTGGTTTTCAAATCAACTTTTTCATTGTCCATTCACCAAAGGCACAAACGTAGTCATATTAGTAACCCATGCTAGTTGTTGCATCTTTAGATCTCCCATCTTTCTAAATTTATAACGGTTATTTTAATCTCCGTCACATGAAGCCGCTCGCATGTGCGGTGCCCTTTTGACAGTTTCCCGCTAATTGCATTATGGAACGAACATTCGTGCTTATAGCCTACTGCTTTGTGCACATTGCTGCGCTTATAATGTGAAGAAATAATAGTTTATCAACATCTTAAGCCAAACGTTCTGATTAGTTGTATCAGCCTCATTGCTTCTTGGCCTACTGGTTGTATGAGTTTGGGATCTATCATCCCATAACAGTTTCAGAGTATTTGGAATAGGCTATTTCTTTCATGCACAGAACAAGCTGACCAATAGAATAGGTACACTGTTCTACTATGGGGATAATAGATTGACATAGGCTATACATTTTGCTGTTCATTACTCGTCTTGCTGGCTGAGGAAAAGTAAATGTAAACAATTATCCTTACATCTTCAAAGTCAGCATCAGAATTTGGTAAGAATCATTGAAAATAAGAATATGTTCTTAACTGACATGCCTAGTTATATAAAGGTAAAATAATAAATAAAATCAGGTTACGCATGCAATGCATATGGTTCCAGTACATTTCTAAAATGTCTGGTAAATAAATGCTGCCGGTCAAATGCCCAGCGCTACAACGGAAACCCTGCCCTGTTGTGTGTGGTGAGAGAACGCTCACCTTTATTGTCGGCGGCAATGAATCCCAGAATGTTCTCGTGTCGCAGCATGACGGTCTGGTAGATCTCAGCCTCTCTGAACCACGACCGCTCCTCCCGGGAAGAGAAGATCTTCACCGCCACGTCTCCTCCACGCCACTTCCCCCGCCACACCTCTCCAAAGCGGCCTTTCCCTATGATCTCCTGCAAAACAATGGTCCTGGCCACGGTACGCTGCACAAACAGGGGCAGGCCTGCAGGGGGAAGCAGAGAGAAGAGCAGATGGCATCAGTGGTACTACTGGCTATTTGGCTTTTACCTAAATACAAACTTGTATGCATCTACTATATTCCTTACGGCGATGGCTAAAGGATATTCTTAACATTGAACAGTAACACCTAGTGTAATATACCCTCTGCTTGCAGGAGAGGGTAGAGGATACTGCTAAAATAATAAGCATGCTTTGCAGTTCCATATCTAGAACCTTTTATTCAAGCAGTGTAAGCTCAGTCTACTCACCAGAACCAGACCCGGAGGTGGACATGTCGTAGATGAGGTCCTGCAGGGTCTTGTCCTTGGCCAGGTAGAGGTGTTCACAGGAGGGGTCCTCCACCTCCAGCCTCTGCCTGTGGCTGTACCAGAAGAGAGATTTATTGTCTCTATGGTGAGAACCTGAAATTTACCTTCTGGTCATCTCAACCCACCCAGATCTGATACCAGCAGCCCTCCAGTTGCCAGGTCAGTTCCCACTCAGGGCTTGAATTAGCAACCTTCCAGCTGCTGGCCCACCTGTAGGCCCCTCCCATCACACAGTGCCAACCCACCTGTAGGCCCCTCCCATCACACAGTGCCAACCCACCTGTAGGCCCCTCCCATCACACAGTGCCAACCCACCTGTAGGCCCCTCCCCTCACACAGTGCCAACCCACCTGTAGGCCCCTCCCCTCACACAGTGCCAACCCACCTGTAGGCCCCTCCCCTCACACAGTGCCAACCCACCTGTAGGCCCCTCCCATCACACAGTGCCAACCCACCTGTAGGCCCTCTGGTGGTGTTGGAACAGGAACAGTCCCACCAGCAGCAGCATGCACAGAAGGAAGACTGGCCCTGCGATCACAGCCACAAGCTCCACCGGCCCCCAGGGGCCACCAGAGCTCACTGGGACTGGAGAGAGGGAGACATTGAGAACAGGGTAGTGGTATTACCATCTTTCCGGTTTAACCTAAACACAAAGGGTGCATCTCAATAGTCCAAAGTGGCTTCCTCCTTCATCTCCTCTCCCATATCTGCACTGATATGAAAGCATTGGAGGGATAAAAGCAATATGTTGAATGTCTACAAGGGCCTTCACCAGTCCTGTTCTCCCAAATGACTGCAGATAAAGGAGACGATGACAGGAAGTTATTCTGGTGGAATGCACATAGAGGGCTGGTGTAACGTCAGCTTTACTCACGGGAGGGGACCTTGAGGTCGACGCTGTTGCAGTAGTCAGTGTAGCAGCAGTGTGTGTTGAGCAGTCCCTCGGCACTCAGACAGTAGAAAGGTTGGCCAGGGGGCACAAGGCTGTCTCTGGTAATACAGATCCTTACATGCTGCTCATGCCCCTGGATGAAGGACGTGGAGGCCATACAGGCCCCGTCCGTCTCACACTCATAACCAGACTTTGCACAGTTGGTGCAGTTACACCGCAGGGCTGGGGAAAAGAGAGAGGAAGGAGGTTAGAAAGAAAGACTGCCAATTGATGAAGATTTTTATTTGGTCAGTAAAAACAATTGTGATCGGTATTGCAAAGTCAGACTTATTTCCGTTGTGGTCTGAGGAGGATCATGGGAGCTTCAGAAACTTCCAGAACAGAATGAGATGAACTGTCGCTGATGGCCTTGAGCAATAAACCTACAGTCCAGTCCGTAAGCGGAAAACAATTGACTTACTGCAGTGACCACATTTTTTCCAGCAGAGAGCATCCTAAACCAACAATTAAGAAAGACAACATACATTCCATCTAAATGGACTACCCAGGATAGTCCCAATCAAAATAGACTCAACACACCCAGTGGAGTGGGGTTCATGCAGACAGCCCAGGCTGAAACCAGATCCACCACTGCAGATGAACCCAAAACACACGGAGGAGAGGAAGGGAGAGGACACTGTCCTGGGAGCTTACAATGTAGAATTTTAGCAACCAGGAAATGACAGCGCGATTTCTACATTGGCCGCATGACCCAATTTCCACTAGATCAGACAGCAAAAAATAGATGCCAGCCCGGTAGGAGAAATCAAAAAAGGTGAATATCACAACACTGGTGGGTAGGGATTGGCGATATGGCCCAAAAATATACTTTTTTTTTTTATATATATTTTTTTTACTTATTGGTGAGATACAATACATGACCATAAGTATGTGGACGCCTGCTCGTCCAACATCTCATTCCAAAACCTTTTGCCTCATGCAGCACGACATCTCCTTCGTATAGAGCTGATCAGGCTGTTGATTGTGGCCTGTTGTCCCACTCTTCAATGGCTGTGCGAAATTGCTGGACATTGGTAGGAACTGGAACACGGTGTCGTACACGTCGATCCAGAGCACCCTAAACATGCTCAATGGGTGACATGTCTGGTGAGTATACAGGCCATGGATGAACTGGGACATTTTCAGCTTCCAGGAATTGTGTACAGATCCTTGCAACATGGGGCCGTGCATTATCATGCTGAAACATGAGGTGATGGTGGTGGATGAAGGGCACAACAATGGGCCTCGCCACGGTATCTGTGCATTCAAATTGCCATCGATAAAATGCAATTGTGTTCGTAGTCCGTAGCTTATGCCTTCCCATAGCATAACTCCACCACCACAGGGCACTCTGTTCACAACGTTGACATCAAACCCCTCGCCCACACAACGCCGTCTGCTTGGTACAGTTGAAATCACAATTCATCCATGAAGAACACACTTCTCCAGCATGCTAGTGGCCATCGAAGGTGACCATTTGCCGACAGAAGTCAGTTACGACGCCAAACTGCAGTCAGGTCAAGACTCTGGTCAGGACGAGCATGCAGATGAGCATCTTTAAGACAGTTTGTGCAAAGTTATTGGGTTGTGCAAACCCACAGTTTCATCTGCTGTCTGGTCTCGGACCATCCCGCAGGGGAAGACGGATGTGGAGGTCCTGGGCTGGCGTGGTTACACGTGGTCTGCAGTTGTGAGGCCAGTTGGACGTACTGCCAAATTCTCTAAAACGATGTTGGAGGGGGCTTATAGTAGAGAAATGAACATTCAATTATCTGGCAACGGCTCTGGTGGATATTCCTGCAGTTAGCATGCCAATTACGCACTCCCTCAAAATAATAAGTGTTTGTGCGTATGGAACATTTCTGGTATGTTTTATTTCAGCTCATGAAACCAACACTTTACCTTACTCACCACATGCTATTGAGTAGCTCGCTAATCTTTATATTTCAAGTTTAGCCAACTTGAATCTATTTGCTAGGTAAAACTGTTGAATTGTTATGAACACACCCTTCTGTCCATCTCCAACGGTTTTAACAGCATGCATTCCTAGCCTGTGCACTTTGTTCAGATGTTGAAATCAAGTGGCCTACCTTACTTCTCAGAATGAGAACGAGTTGCCAATTCCTTATACAACTACGCTTTATGCTTATGGCCCATTTCTAAAAACAGACTAGACAGCTAGTATAACAGTCTGACTAAACTGCTGCTAGTGGTACATGGTACCACAATGTGCGCGACAGACTGAGCAATCATTTTTCAGAATCAATGTTCATCGATACTCCTTTTTTAGTAGTTCCTGCTCTGCACACAATATGAGGAGTTGAGACAAACTGGTTATTGTTATAAAGGTTAACCTCTATTACAGTAAAACAAATGTTGCGATGTATTACACATCTTTTTTGTTCAGATGTTGAAATCAAGTGGCCTTCCTTACTTCTCAGGATGAGAACAAGTTGCCAATTCCTTATACAACATCTGAACAAAACCTTTTATTCCTAAAGTTGTATTTTTTTAAACTTACATAAATACAGTAATTTAAAAAATGCACTATGCAGAAATCGCCCCACCATTTCCTGGTTGCAAAAATTCTAATAGTTGGCCTAATTTCAGTTTGTTACAAAACAAACAGTGTAGAGAATCATTGAATCATCTAAACCGCTGTGAAATATATTTTCCTTAACCAAAAATATTGTTTGAAGCTGGTGTACAAAACCAAAAGAAGCAAAAAAACGAAACTTAAGACCGGGAAGCATAGAAATATAGCGCACACAGAACAGAGCTAACGTTTCTTAGAATTGTTTTCAATGAACATGACAGAACTTACATTTCTGGGCCTTTAAATGTTCCTTCCCAGTGCCTGAGGGACCTGGTTCATCCGGCCATGCACAGCCGAAGTCACAGTAAAACTCCTTGTTGTATATTTTTTTATATCTCACTTGAGTTGTGTTCTGATGAGGGGGTCCCTGATGAATTTGCTATTACAAAAAGGGGTCCCTGGTCCCAAAGACTTTGAGAGCTGCTGCCCTTGAGTCATGAAATTCAGAGTAAATTGGAGGGCAGTTAGGCTACTGCTTTTAATACAAGAAAAAAAAAAAAAAAAAAAAATTGAGTTACATGGTCCGACATCGACAGTATATTACAGACCGGAGTAGGGGATTCTTCAGCCACGTTAGTTACCTTGTCAATTAGGGTACAGACGTCAGAACTTAAATTTTAAGTGTGACCACTAATTGCAGTCAGACGGTCTGGCCTCTCACGGACATGATCACTGCTCTCACAGGAGTAGTGTAGAGTATTCCTCATCCCTCACTACAACTAGTTCCACCTGTCTGGATCCTTGGCAGTTTATTTCCTCAAGCATGTTAGTTGGGCCTACTCTTAATTGGAGTTCAGAATGCAGACCTGGAATATGATTAGGTGGTCATTCATATTATATATGGATTTCAAATACTAGGCCTGTCCTGAGCTCTGGCAAAATTAAGCACTGGTTGTGGCAACGTTGTATTAATTCCTTCCTTCACTGTGTTACGTCCCAAATGGCACCCAGTAGCACGTATTTAGTGTGCTACTGGGGCTCTGATCAAAAGGAGTGCACTAAATAGGGACTAGGGTGCCATTTGGGACAGTAGATGTCTGTCTGGCAGGAACACAGCAGGAATGATAGGAACTTCACACTTTCTTGCAGCCCAAACAGCTCCATCTATCCTGCGTTCAATTCTTATTTTTTTTTAAGTCAAAGTCTAGACTGGGTTTTAATGACTGAATGTCACAGCTGCTTGCTCTAGCTAGCTGTAGACCTCACAGCTGGGGGGATGCATACGCCCCCACCCCCCACCCCCACCCTTATTGTCCCCTCCCATCATATCAGTTCTCTGCCTGTCCCGTCTGTCTATCCACAGAAGAGGACATTTTCAGACACTCTTTATAGGACATTAGAAGTTTGCGTCAAAAATAGTTTTATTGTTCAAAAGCAACACGTTTCATGAAATGCCGTCATCATGGTATTTGATCTGTATTCTCTATCCCCAGAGCACAGGGTCTGGTGAGTGTGACCCACCCGCCTCTCCGGCTACCCCTCCCCCAGCCATGCTTCCCTGGTCTTTGTTGGGCACAGGGCCAGTCGCTCCTCATTTCCCTCTAATCTCAGCACAAAGGACCAGTGTAAGGACACCAATTATGTGGAGTTCACCCAAACAACTCAAACACCACATTGTGCCTGACTGTCCTTCCCACAGGCCATTCATATTTAGATATTAGGCCTACTCAGTTCTGTTTCAAAACATCAAGGAAATTAAATTATGTGCAAAAATGTTGTTCTCTGATGGCTGTGTTTATTTTGGGCACTGATGGGTCGTGGTAGTCCCCCCCCTCAGTTTGAGAACATTGGTACATCAGTCATTGTTTCTTTCTTCAAATCTATGTTCAAGTGTAGTATGTTACCATCTAGGTTTTTTAAAATTGAGCTTGGAGAAATTGTGATCTTTTCACACTTGTACAGCTATTGTGCAGCTCAAGGTCCAAATCAGATCCAGCTTGGCTAGTTTTAAAGCCATAAGGACTAACTGGCCACAACCCAAGGCTCTGGTAGGCCACAGAGTGACCAGTCACTAAGTACTTCTAGGAACGGCTGCTGTGCTGTGTTCAGCCATGTTGGTTTTCCTTCCTCAGTTGCTGGGGTACTGGTTTTCTGTCCATGTACCCAGAAAGCGCTATCGCCTCTATTGCCCAGCCCTAGACAGGATAGAGTTGTGTTTGAATACATTCAATGATGGGTTTCTCTCTGAAAATATGTTGAAGATTGCTCTGACCTCTAAGGAATGGCCACATTGACTTACTCTGACATATTCAAGAAGACTTCTGTTCTCCAGTCATCATAAGGCTAGAGGAAGTCTGTAGCATAGCAGACTGTTCAAGGCTGATCCCCTTGTATTGACACCTCTGAGGCTTTGAAAACGTCTGTAAACTGTGTGCGTGTGTGTTGTCTGGGTGCAATCACCAGGCTTTAGAAGGTCTGCAGTAACATATCTGCCTGGGTCCTTCTCCCTGTCATATTTAGCTAAACCATGGTGTTCTCTATACAGCTTCAGATTAGAAGGATGTGGCACTGGCTTGTTTTTCTCCCTTTGTCAGAGCCTGCTGCTTCACTGCTGTGTAATCTGCAGGAAATGTGTGTGAACTTTATTGAACATGAACACGCTCCACTAGGAGTTACTTACTGGCATTTTCCCGGTCACACCGACATACTGCTGATGAGATGTAGCAAGACATCATAGACTCATTCCACTTTTTCCCCCCCAAAAAACATTGTTCCAACAACACGCATGCAAATGTGAGCACACATGCACATTTAAAAACACACCCACACAGCTGTTGAACTGTGGGAATCGCTCCCAGGACTTGGGTGGGGTGGTTTGGCCACTTGCATGTCACCGTCACTCATCATGATGGTGCAATGTGTATGTGTGTGTGTGGGAATGAGTAAACCTGGGAAGTGGGATGAGTAAGACCGAGGGGAGAGGGAATAGTGTAAAACTCAAAGATTCATTGATACCAAGGAGAGATGTGTGGTGGTTAACCTTTTTATGCAGGTTTTCTATAAATTCTGTTGCTGTTGAAAGTCCAAACAGTAGTAAAGCTAGAGGTAAGCGTGTACTGACATGGCTCACCAGTGAGTTGGAGAGACAGAGACTAGTGCTAACAGGAGAGAGCTCAAGGGCTGTTTGAAAAGCCTCCAGAACAGGGACAGGATTAGCAGAAAGCTTCAGAGTAAATCCCCCTTTTTTCTCCATGCGGAGGATGTTGAGGTCTGACAGAGCTAAGCCCTTTAGGGGTCTGTCTTTAGTAGACACCAGGCCTGAATCCACCCAGTCCCCCCTCAGGGTTTGAATATATTCTAAAGCCACAGTGATTGGGCAGCTATTGTAGCCAGGTTAAAAAAAACGGTATGAACCCTGTATTCACCATTGAGCACAGCGTTTAGTCTGGTTTAACAAGGCTACTGCCATTGTCCTTGGATCAGTTATTAAGCTGCCACTCTTCACTGGCATCCCAGTCTGTTCCTCCCCTAGCATTGACTGGGGATCAGTGTGTTGTCCCCCCCTCTGTGAATACCTGTCCAGCTGATATAGCGTAACAAATATAAAGAAAGTATTTTTAATTCATATCGGAATCAGATTACTTCCTGGGCAGCAGCAACCAAATAGCCTACTTATCTAGCTACATGTCTTTGTAAGAGTTGAGTCTGTCAGATTTGGAATATCGGTCTTAATTTGAATGTTTTAGTGCAATATTCCATATGCCTGTATCGCAAGAAGCAAGTCTATTTTTTCTTTTTATGAGCGTCTTTCTAACACCCGCCTGTTCTCGCGGCGTCTTCTTGGTCTCCTTCTGCGGTGACACGGTACCTGCCCCTTTACGCCACACCAAGCCCCTCCCCCTGCCACTCACATCAAAGATGAGATCACTTCTTCCTCTCTGACAAGCCGTTTCAACTTCCTATTTGCATTTGAGGTTTGGTCCAACAGAATCGGTCATATGGACACCGAAATACATGGCAACATTTGTTTTACTGTAATAGAGGTTAACCTTTATAACAATAACCGGTTTGTCTCAACTCCTCATATTGTGTGCAGAGCAGGAACTACTAAAAGAGGAGTATCGATGAACATTGATTCTGAAAAATGATTGCACAGTCTGTCGCGCACATTGTGGTACCATGTACCACTAGCAGCAGTTTAGTCAGACTGTTATACTAGCTGTCTAGTCTGTTTTTAGAAATGGGCCATAAGCATAGTTGTTTAAGGAGTTGGCAACTCGTTCTCATCCTGAGAAGTAAGGAAGGCCACTTGATTTCATCTGAACAAAAAAGATGTGTAATTGGTAGAGTACTGTGGATACCAATATCCCTGTGAGCCTCCCAGGTCCATGTTGCCCAGGGTCAAGAATATACAGTTAAAGTCAGAAGTTTAAATGTATTTGGCTAAGGTGTACGTAACCTCAGTTTCACAATTCCTGAAATTAAATCCAAGTACAAATTCCCTGTCTTTAGGTCAGTTAGGATCACCACTTTATTTTAAGAATGTGAAATGTCAGAATAATAGTAGAGAGATTAATTTATTTCATCACATTCCCAGTGGGTCAGACATTTACATACACTCAATTAGTATTTGGTAGCACTGCCTTAAAATTGCTTAACTTGGGTCAAATGTTTTGGGTAGCCTTCCACAAGCTTACCACAATAAGTTGGGTGAATTTTGGCCCATTCCTCCTGACAGAGCTGGTGTAACCGAGTCAGGTTTGTTGGCATCCTTGCTGCCCTTAAGCCATTTTGCCACAACTTTGGAAGTATGCTTGGGGTCATTGTCCATTTGAAAGACCCATTTGCGACCAAGCTTTAACTTCCTGACTGATGTCTTGAGATGTTGCTTCAATATATCCACATAATGTTCATCTCATGATGCCATCTATTTTGTGAAGTACACCAGTCCCTCCTGCAGCAAAGCACCCCCACAACATGATGCTGCCACCCCCGTGCTTCACGATTGGGATGGTGTTCTTCGGCTTGCAAGCATCCCCCTTTTTTCCTCCAAACATAATGATGGTCATTATGGCCAAACAGTTCTATTTTTGTTTCATCAGACCAGAAATTATTTCTCCAAAAAGTACGATCTTTGTCCCCATGTGCAGTTGCAAACCGTAGTCTGGCTTTTTATGGCGGTTTTGGAGCAGTTGCTTCTTCCTTGCCGAGCGGCCTTTCAGGTTATGTCGATATAGGACTCGTTTTACTGTGGATACACATACTTTTGTACCTGTTTCCTCCAGCATCTTCACACAGTCCTTTGCTGTTGTTCTGGGATTGATTTGCACTTTTCACACCAAAGTACGTTCATCTCTAGAAGACAGAACGTGTCTCCTTCCTGAGCGGTATGACGGCTGAGTGGTCCCATGGTGTTTGTACTTGCATACTATTGTTTGTACAGATGAACGTGGTACCTTCAGGCGTTTGGAAATTGCTCCCAAGGTCGAACCAGACTTGGAGATCTAAAAAATAATTCCTGAGGGTCTTGGCTGATTTCTTTTGATTTTCCCATGATGTCAAGCAAAGAGGCACTGAGTTTGAAGGTAGGCCTTGAAATACAGCCACATGTATACCTGCAATTGACTGAAATAGTGTCAATTAGCCTATCAGAAGCTTCTAAAGCCATGACATCATTTTCTGGAATTTTCCAAGCCGTTTAAAGGCACAGTCAATTTAGTGTATGTAAACTTCTGACCCACTGGAATTGTGATACAGTGAATTATAAGTGAAATAATATCTCTAAACAATTTTTGGAAAAATTACTTGTGTCATGCACAAAGTAGATGTCCTAACCGACTTGCCAAAACTATAGTTTGTTAACAAGAAATTTGTGGAGTGGTTGAAAAACGAGTTTTAATGACTCCAACCTAAGTGTATGTAAACTTCCAACTTCAACTGTATGTGGTAGATGAATAATAGGACATTGTATTACACACTGTAAAACGTATTCCACAAATCCTTTGGCCAAAAGTCATTGAATATGTTGTTAGTAATAATCATGTAAAAAAGATGAAATGCAGTACCTCCACGGACTAGACCCCACTTTGAGAACCCCTGGATGCCAATCATTTTTTCCCTAAATAGCTTCTGAAGTTGTATAATTGTATGTTTATTCATGGAAAATCCCCAGCCCCCCAATTTACTGAAAGGTTTCTGTTTTGGAGATAAGAGGTTTTCATCCAACAGCAACAGTACCATAGCGATCATGTCCACGGGTCAATGAGAGGCCAGAACGTCTGCAGCTGTAATTAGCCATCCAGAGCTTTCTCGGTTGACGGAGGAGGTCATTAGAGGGCCGGGTAATTAAAGGGGAAAGCTACACTCACCCCCAGCGGACTCAGGCTACAACATTCACCACACAGAGAGAAGAAGAAGTTATTAGCCAGGTCGTTAAAGGGATAGTTCTGGATTTTGGCAATAAAGCCCGACCTGCTGGCGGCTCCGGAGACGAGCTCCAACAACCAACTGTATATGTGCACGCAGGAAAATAGGTCATGCTGCAGGCAGCACATAGAGAAGGAAAATAACTGATAATTGATCACGTGGTGTAAGAATGAATGCAACAAATTGATTGAGTTTTAATGATGGACAGCCTTGTAGAACCAAAACACAGCCTGCCTCTGATCAACAAACATGGAAGGCTCAAGCATTCCGACAAGAGCCGTTCACAATCTAGTCCGGTTGCTGCCACAACTAGACCTGGTATCAAAAAGGTATCAACAACTAGATTTACATCCAACTGGCAGATTCACATGCAAATATATTTTTAAAATTTGGATAAAAACAAATTAAAAGGCTATACGTGATGAAATTGTGCACAAAATGGGTTTCCATCGCATTTTCAACTCTACTGATGGTTCTCTCAAACAAATGTGTTACATAGTTGTGACTACTCTGGTATTGGGAGCTCTAGCCAACAGCGCGCAGATAAGTACAGAGCGCACATATTGCCGACATGAGATTATTATGGACAAAAGTTAGATTTTTTATTTCTCAAAGTGTCGATAATCATGTCACCAGAACAAGACCCTCAATATTTTATTGGATAGGAGCATCAAGCTCATCACTGTGCACTTTCACCACCCTGTGAAGTTCATCACAACTTATTTCATCTGTAGCATAATAAACGGCATGCTTTCCTGAGTCATAGAGGGAGGACCACACAACATGTCATTACGTGACTCAACGTTTACTTCAACATGCTATATCAATATTTGCGCATAATCACGTTTCCACCGACATTTCTCGCATAATTAATTTTACCTACACAAAAACATCTGACCTTGTCCAGCGTATGTTGTTTTGTCAACATTTGGAAAGTTTACTGGAAAATGTTCTGTTTTTATATCCCACATGTACTTTACCCACATAATGAGGTTGGATGGAACCTGGTTAATAAATAACCATATTTGTATGCATAACAGTCTTCAATGGCAGCACCAATAAGCCCCCTATGGTGAATGAGAAGCTTGTGGAATCATGATTCTTTCGAGTTTAAGTTAGTTCGCCGGTCCTGCGTGCTCTAGGCATTACTGAATCAAACGAACGAAATTAGTAGAAAGATCTGTTCTTTTCACTGAAGGAGTTGAAAAGATCAGCCAGTAAAAAGAGGCCAACTTCCCATCACTTGTGACTCCCAGGCAGCTCTGTCCCTGTACATTCCCCTGACTCTAATCTGGTAGACAGGCATGCACATGTTGGAATCTGACTTGATGCGCTCCTTTTCATTTCCACAACATCATTAGGACATGAAACAGCACCACACTAGCAGCTGTAGGGATAGTTCAGCAGCACGCTGAATCATATTCCGTTTACAGTTCAGCCAAGGAAAAAGGGTATTTTCTTTTATTAAGTCATCTCTGATTACATGAGATCTGATTCTGAACACACGAGGCAACGACAGGCAGTGGCTACAAGAGCAGTAGCCTTGGCTGCATAATACAGCAGCAATGCAGCAGGCTAGTTAGAGCTATTAAATCACACAGATCTTCCTTTACCGACAAGGAAACAGAACCCAGACTAGATATATGCCTATAGGTTACTGGCAGAGTGGGCAGAGAAAGGAAGCATAAGTGGGACGACAGATAAAAGTCTGCGGTAGAAGTCTGATGGGACAGCCAGGTCCACTATTGGCTTTGTGAATGTGACACAGGAGATGGAGAAAGCCACAGAAAGAGAGAGAGTAAAAGGGGACAGAGAGAGGTAGAGAAAGCAGGAGAGAGGAGGTAGAGAAAGCAGGAGAGAGGAGGTAGAGAAAGCAGGAGAGAGGAGGTAGAGAAAGCAGGAGAGAGGAGGTAGAGAAAGCAGGAGAGAGGAGGTAGAGAAAGCAGGAGAGAGGAGGTAGAGAAAGCAGGAGAGAGGTGGTAGAGAAAGCAGGAGAGAGGTGGTAGAGAAAGCAGGAGAGAGGTGCCCTGCCTCACAGCAGTGTCTCTAGTAGAGGTCTTCTCAGGTGCAAAAAGTTGGACCCGGACAGACAATCAGACCCAGGTCCTATAAAAAATGTTTTTTTTTTAAAGAATGGGACAGAAAGACGACAATCAGACCGAAGGCTGAATGGTCTGACAACAGACCCCAGCTCTAGACCAAGATGCTCTTCTGGTTAACCAATAGATCTTTATATATTGGCTAGGCCTTTAAGGCAATAAATTCACCTTATTCACCGCTATTTACATTTGAAGTTTGGTCCAACAGAATCGGTTGATTCCCCTAACGATACCTTTCATGACTCAATTGGCAACATTTAGAACAGAGCAGACCCTACTTGGCAACTAGTGCTCATTCTGAGTAATAAGCATCACCTTATCCAGGTAGCCCACTTGATCTCAACATGTAAACAAAGTAAACAGGCTGCTGTTTAAACAGTTGGAGACAGACAGGAGGGTGTGTTCATAACAGTTCAACTGTTCTACCTTGTTAACAAACAAATAGATCCAAGTTGGCTAGACTTTAAATATACAGATTAGCTGGCTACTCGCTAGCGGTGGGCTTGTGCTTGTTTATGAAACCTGTGTTAATGTTCTATAATGACTGCTACCAGACGTTACTCAGTGGATGTGAACGGTTCTGGTTAAATTCGTAACAAAATGGCCATTTTCAGACTTGAACGCCAGATCGGTGATTGAAAAAAAGCAGGTTAAACTATTTTGATAGAATAATGTAATTATTGGTGGGTCTTATGGTTGTTGAAGGCTTATATTTAGCCTAGGTATGCTTTTATAAGCCCCGAACTCATTAGATTATTCCTGACTGTTTGAAAAGCAGTGTATTGACCATTAATTGTGCACCAAAGCTTATTTAGAGCAAAACATCAATCGATAGATACGCAAAAATAAGTTATGTCACAAAGGCATGTAGGCCTCATGCTGACCTAGCTAATGACTGGTAAGTTCAATTGATGCCATCAACAGGAGACCAAACTGCCGTCCTGTGAGCCATGACGATCCTGTGAGTGAATGAATACAGTCACAGACCAGACCCCCAGGGATACAGTAGACCAACAACGTTGTGTTTACCGCACTAGCTAGGCTACTTCTGGGTCCATCTGGTTTCAGCTTTGCCATGGCATAATCCATTATGTGTGAAACTGTGGCTCCAGACAGAGCCGAGTGGGCCCCCTCTTCATAAAGCAGCCCCAGCCCAGCTGGACAAACCCTTCACGCCCAGTCTGTCTGCTTGGCCTGAGAAACCAACCTTCTCCGCTCTCACTGGTACTACAGGACTACATTACACTGGAGTGTGACATTTGGCTAAGCCAGTCGAATGGTCAACTCAGGTACATCCCAGCCCGTCCGTTTCGCATAGAGTCTCAACCCTGTAGTCTAGGCTACCTTCACCTCTCCCCATCTCACTTCAACACCGTCTATTTGAAAATACTAAATGTGAGCAATCAAAGTGCACCATGTCCTTATCTAAAAACCACCCGGACGAGGAAGGAATGCAATGTTGCTCTCTGATTCTAGGAAGTTGAATGAGTCACTTAACATAACTAACTTAACAGGTGGCAGCAGACTGGAGGATATTGACATTGGCAACTTTCTCAGTCTCTTTCTCAGTCTCTCCATTTTAAAATGTTTTTGTGAGTGGCAAGTTGCAACGGGGAGATTTGTATTTATCAGGATCCCCTTAGCTGACGCCAATGGCGACAGCAAGTCAGTTCCACATACACACAACAACTAGGTCACATGGGAAAGGAGGATACCTAGTAACTTTTACAATTGAATGCAAACAACTGAAATGCATCTTTGGGATTTAACCCAACTGAATCAGAGATGCGGGGGGCTGCCATAATTGACATCCATGTCTTCGGCGCCCAGGAAACAGTGGGTTAACTGTGTTGCTCAGGGGAAGAACAGATTACCTTGTCAGGTCAGGGATTCGATCCAGCAACCTTTCGGTTACTGGCCCAACGCTCTAAACACTAGGCTACATGCCGCTCAGGGGAGAGGCGTTGTGCTGTGAGGTGTTGCTTTATTTGATTTGTGAAACCAGGTTTGCTGTTCACTTGCGCTATATAAGATGGAAGGTTCCACGCACTCATGGCTCTGTATAATACTGTACGTTTCCTTGAATTTGTTCTGGACCTGGGGACTGTGAAAAGACCCCTGGTGGCATGTGTGTGTGTGTAAGTTGACTATGCGAACAATTTGGAATTTCCAACAATGTTCCTTATAAAAATAAGAAGTGAAACAGTCAGTCTCGCCTCAACTCTTAGCCAAGAGAGTGGCACGCCTAGTGTTAATATTATCCCGCCGATTACAATGAAGAGCAAGACGTGTCGCTTTGTTCTGGGCCAGCTGCAGCTTAACTAGGTATTTCTTTGCAGCACTAGACCACACGACTAGACAATAATCAAGATAAAACTAGAACCTGCAGTATTTGCTTTGTGGAGTCAAAAAAAGCAGAGCATCTCTTTACTACGGACAGACCTCTCCCCATCTTTACAACCATTGAATTTATATGTTTTGACCATGACAGTTTACAATTTAAGTAATTTAGTCTCCTCAACTTGTTCAACAGCCACACCATTCATTACCAAATTCAGACGAGGTCTAGAACTGAATAAATTATTTGTACCAAATACAATGCTCTTAGTTTTAGAGATGTTCAGGACCAGTTTATTACTGGCCACCCATTCCAAAACTGACTGCAACACCTTGGTAAGGGTTTCAGTGACTTCATTAGCTGTGGTTGGTGATGCGTATATGGTTGAGTCATCAGCACACATGGACACACATGCTTTGTTTAATGCCAGTGGCAGGTCATTGGTAAAAATAGAAAAGACTAGAGGGTCTAGAGAGCTGCCTTGCAGTACACCACACTTTACATGTTTGACATTAGAGAAGCTTCCATTGAAGAAAACCTTCTGAGTTCTATTAGATAGATAGCTCTGTATTCAAGATATGGCAGAGGTTGAAAAGCTATAACACAAGTTCTCAACAACAGGTTATGGTCAATAATGTCAAAGGCTGCACTGATATCTAACATTACAGATCACACAATTTGGCTTCCCTCCAGGCCTGAGGACAAAGATTTTCCTCTAGGCTCAAATTAAAGACATGACAGATAGGAGTGGCTATAGAGTCAGCTTTCCATCTAAGTTGTCAATGCCAGGTTTGTCATAATTGATCAATAATCATTTCTCCACCTCTCCCACACTCACGTTACAAAATTCTAAAGTTTTTTATTCTACCCCTTTTTCGTGATATCCAATTACGATCTTGTCTCATCTCTGCAACTCCCAACGGGCTTGGGAGAGGCGAAGGTCGAGTGATGTGTCATCCAAAATAAGACACGCCAAACAGCGCTTCTTAACACCCGCCCACTTAACCCGGAAGCCAGCCGCACCAATGTGTCAGAGGAAACACTGTTCAACTGACAATCATAGTCAGCCTGCAGGCTCCCACCCCGCCACAAGGAGTCGCTAGAGCATGATGAGCCAAGTAAAGCCCCCCCCGGCCAAACCTTCCCCTAACCCGGACGACGCTGGGCCAATTGTGCACCGCCCTATTGGACTCCAGGTAGCAGGCCGGTTGTGACACAGCCTTGGAACGAACCTGGGTCTGTAGTGACGCCTCAAGCCCTGTGATGCAGTGCCTTAGATTGCTGCACCACGCGGGAGGCCACAAAATTCTAACTTGCAATATCTTTTCATATAGAGAAGAAAATATCACACAGAGGAAAATAACTACACACTCCCAGCCCTTCTCCACTATGCCTCAAGTGGAACAATAATGTTCAAATGATTTTGAATCTGAAATAAACTTCACCCTCTCTCAACAATTTAAAAAAAACGGACAAATCTGGCTTTTTCAGTAAGTGTAACAACCAGGCGGTGTAACCAACAACACAAACAAGTCTAGCTAGTTGCTATATAGACTAAAGACACCATATGCCAAATTCCAACCAATATTAAGTCATTTATAATGCCTTGGATCTGGTCATCAGCTTCTCTGAGCAGAAGGGCGCTGGGAGGGGTGGGGGGCATAGCAGGAGCCTGAAAAGACCCCCATTCGCAACATTTCCATCACAAAGAACCCAGACTTCAACTTTGACTTCTGTCTGGGTCGGCTGAATGGACGGCTGGTGTCGCACCACTGCCAGTTTTCACTTGGCTAGCGTAGTGGTGGTCACAAAACATATTTTTACTCCGGAGATTAACAACTTATTATATATTACAAAAATAGCACCCCCTCTGAGGAATAGATAGTCTGGATTCCTGTATCAAGTTCTCTTGGTTGAAGGATATACATTATTTCAGTTGAGATCGCTATTAGAGACACATACAATCACAAAAACCTCTAAACGCGTGACTATGGGTCTTTCCGTTTCTTGTTATATGCGGAAGAGCCTCCATCTATTCTAATCACGAGCCGCCAGTCGGTTGTTTAGTAAACACCGCCGCTCACAGATAACTGTAGCGTTAACGTCAACAGAAACGTGTGGCTTCTTTTCAAGACATAAACATGAAGCAATGTTGAAATGCACAGACTACATTGTTAGCCTGGTCCCTTTGTGCACACCTGATTAGCAAACTAGCCAAGCAGCTACAGCAGCTCGAAACAGACGCAAACATGTTTCGTTAGCGAGCTACATCGACTCACTCACACGCTAATCACACGCTAATCACATTTTCTATGTATATAACCAGCTAAGCAAACCAGAAGCATGGATTACAGAAATACACGTGCCGTGTTTCACCGGCTGAGTTATTTAACAAGTAGTAGTAGCTATAATGTGTTTGCGGTTTACAAATCCTAGACAGGCAGCGCCATGATGATCGACAGGCGATGCCAGCCAAGCCATTCTCCCTCTCATCAAACAAACAAAACATACACGAAGACAAAAGCCAAAGGGGCCACACGTAACCATTTCACTTACCATCACCGATGGCTACTAACCCAAACAGGGTCAGTAACGTGAGAATGATGTGTTTTAAAGCCATTTCTTCAGCATTCCCATCGCATTCGGAGTGTGGTATTGTAAACACCACAGTCAGACCTAAACACACCACTAACCATACAACCACCGCCAGACAGACAACCAGCCAAGGGAACTTCTTCTTCTTCTTTGGGTTTTATTGAGAACTACAAGCAAAAAGGTGTATTGTCGCCTCCAAACGTGTGGGATGAAAATAAAAGCCAAAAAGCCAGGCGAAGTGATGCAGACAGCGTAGTTAATGAAATGGGTGTGCGCTCTTACTGGTTCCAGCCCCTTTGTTATGGTAGACCCGAAGCTGGACTGATAGGGATGTCTGTGATGGTCTTACTGGTTCCAGCCCCTTTGTTATGGTAGACCCGAAGCTGGACTGATAGGGATGTCTGTGATGGTCTTACTGGTTCCAGCCCCTTTGTTATGGTAGACCCGAAGCTGGACTGATAGGGATGTCTGTGATGGTCTTACTGGTTCCAGCCCCTTTGTTATGGTAGACCCGAAGCTGGACTGATAGGGATGTCTGTGATGGTCTTACTGGTTCCAGCCCCTTTGTTATGGTAGACCCGAAGCTGGACTGATAGGGTTGTCTGTGATGGTCTTACTGGTTCCAGCCCCTTTGTTATGGTAGACCCGAAGCTGGACTGATAGGGATGTCTGTGATGGTCTTACTGGTTCCAGCCCCTTTGTTATGGTAGACCCGAAGCTGGACTGATAGGGATGTCTGTGATCGTCTTACTGGTTCCAGCCCCTTTGTTATGGTAGACCCGAAGCTGGACTGATAGGGATGTCTGTGATGGTCTTACTGGTTCCAGCCCCTTTGTTATGGTAGACCCGAAGCTGGACTGATAGGGATGTCTGTGATGGTCTTACTGGTTCCAGCCCCTTTGTTATGGTAGACCCGAAGCTGGACTGATAGGGTTGTCTGTGATGGTCTTACTGGTTCCAGCCCCTTTGTTATGGTAGACCCGAAGCTGGACTGATAGGGATGTCTGTGATGGTCTTACTGGTTCCAGCCCCTTTGTTATGGTAGACCCGAAGCTGGACTGATAGGGATGTCTGTGATGGTCTTACTGGTTCCAGCCCCTTTGTTATGGTAGACCCGAAGCTGGACTGATAGGGATGTCTGTGATGGTCTTACTGGTTCCAGCCCCTTTGTTATGGTAGACCCGAAGCTGGACTGATAGGGTTGTCTGTGATGGTCTTACTGGTTCCAGCCCCTTTGTTATGGTAGACCCGAAGCTGGACTGATAGGGTTGTCTGTGATGGTCTTACTGGTTCCAGCCCCTTTGTTATGGTAGACCCGAAGCTGGACTGATAGGGATGTCTGTGATGGTCTTACTGGTTCCAGCCCCTTTGTTATGGTAGACCCGAAGCTGGACTGATAGGGATGTCTGTGATGGTCTTACTGGTTCCAGCCCCTTTGTTATGGTAGACCCGAAGCTGGACTGATAGGGATGTCTGTGATGCAAATTAATATTCTAACTGCACTGAATGATTTGTGATCATTTCTACACGATTTAACAATTCGTGGTATAGGATTCAGATATATTACCTGACTGGACTATTTGTCACATAATGTATCAGGGCACTTACTGTATCTTTTAGTAGTATTTTAGGTTATTTGCCCTCATGATGAAAAAGCCACTGTGAAAAATGTTTACATTTTGGGCAAGTACCTATTAGAAGATTTTGTGAAAGATAATTTAGTCAAATTAACGGTCTAAGGCACTGCATCTCAGTGCTAGAGGCTGTCACTACAGACCCTGGTTCGATTCCAGGCTGTATCACAACCGGCCATGATTGGGAGTCCCATAGGGCGGTGCACAATTGGCCCAGAGATGTTAGGGTTTGGCCGGGGTAGTACGTCATTGTAAATAAGAATTTGTTCTTAACTGACTTGCCCAGTTAAATAATAAAATTAACATGGTCAGGCTCATCAGGAATGCATTTGGCAGAATGGTAAATCTCTCTCTCTCGCTGCTGTTACCACCTGGCCCTTTGCTAGTGCTCTCTGTTCTGCCCTGAAGTCTAATAGTGTCTGCTTGGTCTCTACAGACAGCAGTTGTATATCTAGCTGTTATCAAGCTGTCCCAATTAATCTGCTCATTTCTTCAGTGTACGCTAGCGTGCACACACACACACGTCTGCTGGTCAAATCCTCCTTCTATCAAAGCCAGCCGAGCCATTTGGAATTGGACAGGGAGAAAGACATGAGAGGGGCTCAGCTCACTCTCTCTCTCTCTCTCTAAAGGAGAGCGGAGCTTGGCTTTTGATACTTGAACAACCCCCTTCTACAGTGTTAAAAATAACCAGCTCTTAATCTGACTGCATGGCCAGACAGACAGACTGCGGCATGGAAGGTATTATCTCTCTGGAGTTTGGTCAACACCAGCCACACACACACACACACACACACACACACACACACACACACACACACACACACACACACACACACACACACACACACAGGCTGAAGAATCGATATTGTAGATGAATGGGCAGATAGACTGGAATCAATTTCCATCCACACTCACACACAGTGTTCTAAGCTCATGTTGAATAGACACTGATTAACTTTGAAAACCTTTACTTGTCTTCTCTTTGTGGAAATAAAAGGAGAGCCTCCAGACGTAATAGAAACATGTGCTGACCAAATTAGACCTGCTTCTTTCACACTTCACTAACACCACACTTTGGCATTTTGTAACTAGGTCAAAACAGTAAATATCTGGGAGAGAAATACATCTCTCATTGTAACACAAAGAGATACAAACACGGTCACACACACAGGTATGCAGGGACACAAAAACACACACACACACACACACACACACACACACACACACACACACACACACACACACACACATATATATACACACACCACACACACACTAATGCATGCATGCATGCACACACATGCATGTGTCAATAAAAAGTTTGGACACACCTACTCATTCAAAGCTTTTTCTTTATTTTTACTATTTTCTACATTGTAGAATAATAGTGAAGACATCAAACTATGAAATAACACATATGGAATCATGTAGTAACCAAAAAACAAATGAAAATATACTTTTTAAATATTAGCCACCATTTGCCTTGATGACAGCTTTGCACACTCTTGGCATTCTCTCAACCAGCTTTATGAGGAATGCTTTTCCAACAGTCTTGAAGGAGTTCCCACATATGCTGAGAACTTATTGGCTGCTTTTCCTTCACTCTGCGGTCCAACTCATCCCAAACCATCTCAATTGGGTTGAGGTCAGGTGATTGTAGAGGCCAGGTCATCTGATGCAGCACTCCATCACTCTCCTTCTTGGTCAAATAGCCCTTACACAGCCTGGAGGTGTGTTTTGGGTCATTGTCCTGTTGAAAAACAAATGATAGTCCCAGATGGGAGGGCGTATCGCTGCAGAATGCTGTGGTAGCCATGCTGGTTAAGTGTGCCTTGAATTCTAAATAAATCACTAACAGTGTCACCAGAAAAGCACCCCCACACCATCACACCTCCTCCTCCATCCATCACAACATTTACATTACATTTAAGTCATTTAGCAGACGCTCTTATCCAGAGCGACTTACAAATTGGGAACCATACATGTGGAGATCATCCGTTCACCTACTCTGCGTCTCACAAAGACACGGCGATTGGAACCAAAAATCAAACTTGGACTCATCAGACCAAAGGACAGATTTCCACCGGTCTAGTGTCCATTGCCCGTGTTTCTTGGCCCAAAAAAGTATCTTCTTATTATTAGTGTCCTTTAATAGTGTTTCTTTTGCCTGATTCACACAGTCTCCTCTGAACAGTTGATGTTGAGATGTGTCTGTTACTTGAACTCTGTGAAGCATTTATTTGGGCTGCATTCTGAGGTGCAGTTAACTCTAATGAGCTTATCCTCTGCAGCAGAGGTAACTCTGGGTCTTCCTTTCCTATGCCGGTCCTCATGAGAGCCAGTTTCATCATAGTGCTTGATGGTTTTTGCGGCTGCACTTGACAAAACTTTTAAAGTTCTTGAAATGTTCCGTATTGACTGACATTCATGTCTTAAAATAATGATGGATTGTCGTTTCTCTTTGCTTATTTGAGCTGTTCTTACCATAATTTTACTTGTTCTTTTACCAAATAGGGCTATCTTCTGTATACTATCCCTACCACGTCACAACACAACTGATTGGCTCAAACGCATTAAGAAATAAAGAAATTCCACAAATTAACTTTTAACAAGGCACACCTGTTAATTGAAATGCATTCCAGGTGACTACTTCATGAAGCTGGTTGAGAGAATGCCAAGAGTACACAAAGCTGTCATCATGGCAAAGGGTGGCTACTTTGAAGAATCTCAAATATAAAATATATTTTGATTTGTTTAACACTTTTTTGGTTACAACATGATTCCATATGTGTTATTTCATAGTTTGATGTCTTCACTATTATTCTACAATGTAGAAAATAGTAAAACTAAAGGAAATGCTTTGAATGAGTAGGTGTGTCCAAACTTTTAACTGGTACTGTACGCCTGTGTGGGTGCATGCATGAATGTAAGAGTATCTGTTTATGTATGAGCAGGAGTTTGTCCCATTATGCATTTCTCTGGAAAAGTAAATATACAGTAGGTCTGGGTGAAATATCTGCTGATAGCTCCTTGTAGAGTGGCATCCTACCCCGGCAATTAAGACTGATATAAATCCAGGCATTCACAGTGCCAACTGACACTTACAAATAACATCTGAATAGAACAAATTAAAATCAAAGACAAAGTGAATATGCAAAAAATATTTTTGATTGTTTTGGATTGTAGGCCAATGCTGAAAAAAATAGCTGAAGACTACGCCACTGAACCAAAGAGATCATTCATTTGAGTCAAAGATGATCTATATAGTGTCTGGTGCCCTCTGGTGGACAATTATGCCCTTTTTCCTACCAGCTTAACAGCTCATCTTTTAGTAGCCTAATTCAAATGTAATTTCAGTGTGAGGTGAGCAGCATACAAACACATTGCAACCATTTTAGGTTAATAAACATGTATCTATGGATAAATGAAATACCCTGTAATCGATGTAATGTTTTTTATTCCCTTAATGTTGAATGGTAGTGATGATAATGATAGTATTTCTACGCTGAAAGTATTGCATATATCATTTCAGATAAAAGACAAATAGAAATACATAAATATCTTAATATACATAGGTACTTTAACTTTGAGCAGCTTTTACAGTAAATTCAATGCTGGTGAAAGATACATTATTCTATTGTTAGATACAACTAATTCATTATCTCTGGGCTTATACTATGATCATGAGTAACACATTATCAGGGTACTGTTTATGGTCAGCTCTAAAGGCTTCCAGGATATACAAAATCAATGAATATGTATAGATTCTGTATAGTGCATCAAAACAAATAAGGCACTAGCAAGACATTAACGACCGCTTGCAATGATCATTCTGATCATACATCACAACGCCTCACTGATCCAAAGCATCACAGGATAAGGCTATAACAAGGACCAAACTCTGATGATCTCTGTGGGTCGCTAGGAGAAAACAATGTCCATGTTCTATGGAAGTCCTTTCAGTAAACTCTTCAAAAATACAAGTCCTTATTTGTCTATGCTTATGCTTGTCCCATTCCCGATCTCGCCAAATTAATATGCCAAAGCAAATGCATACAATTCTTCTATCGTATTCCTGATTAAATGAACCAGGCAGTATACAGAAGGTTGGTGAGGGCCTTTTAGGAAGAGGCACCAGAAATATGGGACACTGAGAGTCTTACATAGTAGCAAAGGATATAGATAGTCTCTATAAAAGACTATCAGCCCTATTTTTGGTGTGCTGGTTATAGTCTTATGTTATGGTCTAGACGTCCTGCTTGTAGTCTGGAGTTGAGGCCTACAGATCCATTTTGAGTTTCTCTGTGGGGTAGTCATGGTCCTGGTCCAGCTTGGAGAGGGTCTTCCTGACACGGAGAGCTGTTAGGCGGGCTGGAGGGCTCTGGAACCAACACTCCTTCATTATCTTGGTAATGGAAGACAGGATCTGTACACAAAGAAAGAGAGAGAGAGACCCACCATAAAATCACACTGTTCTATCACTGTACGTACAGTAGAAAGTCACTATTATACCTTTACTATTGGTGGTGTGTGTGCGTGTGTCTATACACTGACTGTACAAAACATTAGAAACACCTTCCAAATATTGACTTGCACTCCCTTTTGCCCACAGAACAGCCTCAATTCGTTGGGGCATGGACAACAAGGTGTCGAAAGCGTTCCACAGGGATGCTGGCCCATGTTGACTCCAATATTTCCCACAGTTGTAACAAATTGGCAGGATGTCTTTTGGGTGGAGGACCATTCTTGATAAACACAAGAAACTGTTGAGCGTGAAAAACCCAGCAGCATTGCAGCTCTTGACATTCTCAAACCGGTGCGCCTGGTACCTACTACCATACCCCGTTCAAGGGCACTTCAATCTTTTATCTTGCCCATTCACCCTCTGAATGGTCACATACACAATCAATGTCTCAATTGTCTCAAGGCTTAAACATCCTTCTTTAACCCGTCTCCTCACCTGCATTTCGCTACACTCGCAATAACATCTGCTAACCATGTGTACGTGACCAATAAAATTAGATTTTGATTAGATTAAAGTTGATTTAACAAGTGACATCAATAAGGGACCATAGCTTTAATCTGGATTCACCTGATCAAACTATGTCATGGAAAGAGAAGGTGTTCCTAATGTTTTGTGCACTCAGAGTATGTGCATGTGTGTGTCTCACCGGGTGGGAGTGCAGCCTGTTGTGCATACTGGGTCTTTGCTTGTCCATACACACCACCTTCTTCATCTCCTCAAAGCTGGGGTCAGAGGGCACCATGTCAAAGAAGGGCGGACGGTACTCTTCCACTATCCCTGGGAGAACAAACACAATCACAACTGAGGAACACATGTTACATATACAGACAGTACCAGTACATCTACGTCTTCATTCTAAAAGAGTCAGCCAACATTCCATCTTACATACTGATGACTGAGGTGGCAAGGATTTTGTGGGAAATCTACAGACACCGTGACACAACCGACACCATGACACTACATACACCATGACACTACCGACACCATGACACTACATACACCATGACACTACCGACACCATGACACTACCGACACCATGACACTACAGACACCGTGACACTACCGACACCATGACACTACCGACACCATGACACTACCGACACCATGACACTACCGACACCATGACACTACAGACACCATGACACTACCGACACCATGACACTACCGACACCATGACACCGTGACACTACCGACACCATGACACTACCGACACCATGACACCATGACACTACCGACACCCTGACACTACAGACACCATGACACTACAGACACCATGAAACTACAGACACCATGACACTACCGACACCATGACACTACCGACACCATGACACTACAGACACCATGAACTACAGACACCATGACAATACAGACACCATGACACTACCGACACCATGACACTACCGACACCATGACACCGTGACACTACCGACACCATGACACCATGACACTACTGGTGTCTGTAGTGTTATGGTGCCATGGTGTCTGTAGTGTCACAGTGTCTGTAGTGTCATGATGTCTGTAGTGTCATGGTGTCTGTATTGTCATGGTGTCTGCAGTGTCATTGTGTCTGTAGTGTCATTGTGTCTGTAGTGGCATTGTGTCTGTGGTGTCATGGTGTCTGTAGTGTCATTGTGTCTGTGGTGTCATGGTGTCTGTAATGTCATGGTGTCTGCAGTGTCATGATGTCTGTAGTGTCATGATGTTATGGTGCCATGGTGTCTGTAGTGTTGCGGTGTCTGTAGTGTCACAGTGTCTGTAGTGTCATGGAGTCATGATGTCTGTAGTGTCATGGTGTCTGTAGTGTCATGGTGTCATCAGAAGTGCTTTCGAACTACGGGATTGAGACTAGGCGAGTTAGCTGTTCAGTATAGGCCGGGTTGGATTTAGCGTAACTCGCATCTACGGTCATGATGCTTGGGGCGAGGCAGAAAATTAAGGAAGAGTCGGACAAAGTGTCCGTTGTGGGCTCGGGGGTACCCGGTCGGGAGGGTCGGGCCACATGGCGGGAGTTAAATTGTCAGTCAGCAAGATGGCAGAACTGGCGGGTTTTCCTTCACTCCGCTCGAGAGCAGACGTCACGGCGACGGGGATATCGACGTCACCGGGTGCGGAAATGGCGGGGCCTGCGTATGTAAACAGAGATGGCGGCGGCCTATTGCCATTAGCCACGGTAGCGGCTAAACTACCAAAGTTCAATGGACAAGGTAAATGGGAAGTTTTTTTCACTCAATTCGAGTTGTTGGCTGCAGCCGGGAGGTGGTCTGACGAGACGAAAGCGTTACAGCTTGCCCTGAGCCTGGCAGAGGAGGCGTCGGAATGTCTGTTAACGCTAGCCCCGGACGAGAGGGGCGACTACGGTGCGCTAGTGGAGGCATTGGGGGGCCGTTTCGGCAGCGACGCGCAGCCCAACATGCTGCGGATTGAACTGAGTAACAAAAAGAGACTTCAGGGGGAATCATTAAAGGCGTTGGCAAGTGGTATTCTGAGCCTGACCAGGCGGGCTTATGCAACTATGCCGATTGGGGTGCAAGACGAGCTGGCACGGGACAGTTTTATTAGAGCGCTCTCTTCCACCGAACTGGGTAAGCATGTTCAGATGGCGGACCCACCATCTCTGCGGGCTGCAGTGGAGATAGCCAGGAAGAGGGAGCTGATCTGGGGGGAGGGAGTGAGAGTGGAAGTCGCCAGTCAACCAGAGGTGAGAGCAGCGGTGGCTGGGGTGCCAGGGGTCACGAAACCAGAGTGGGCCGACGAGTTGTGCGGGCTAGTCAAGACTGCTTCGCTTGTCATGGAGAGGGGCTCCAGGCAGCGTCGCAGTGTCAGCTCAACTCCTATTGTATGCTGGGGTTGTGGCCAGCCTGGCCACATTCAGCGGGAGTGTGGCAGATTACCCCGTCACCAGGGAAACGACGGCGGGTTCTCGCGCAGGGGGCAGCGCGGACCCACCCCCCCGCCCCCAAACCCACTGTAAGCAAAAGAGGTACCCAGCAGCGCAGACAAGAGGGTGGGGACCTGCTCCCCCAGGGTGTAGCTGCCGCCGTGTTTCCTAGTCCGGTAGTTGTGGTGGGACGTACCACCGTTGGGGACTTCTGTAATGTCATCGTCAAGGTGGAGGGGGTGGAATGTTTGGCCCTGGTCGACACGGGCTCTACAGTAACCCTGGTGAGACCAGACATACTACCTGTTGGGGTGCGGGTGGAGCCGACCCTTGTCCAGCTACGGACTGTCACGGGGGAGCTAGCCCCCATGTTAGGGAAGTGTCAGCTATCTGTGACTGTGGGGGGGAGAACTGTGGGGTGTCCGGCATGGGTAGCAGCGGTGCAGGACCCCTGTATACTGGGAATGGACTTTTTGAAAAACTGTGGGGCTCAGTTGGACTTAGCGTCGGGCACTTTGAGGCTGTCGGGGGGGCCCACAGTGGGAATGTCGACTTCGGGAGGGCCAGCAGGGGGCAGGGCTGTCCCTCCGTCTTCCTCCAAGCTTGCAGAAACTCCACCGGTCATCCCGGCTGCTCCCTTGGTCGTTGTGCCATTCCAGCAGCTGTCTCCGGCGGCGACGGCCTTCACTCCCCATCATGGTGCAAGCACAGGCAGCTCAGTAGCCCAAAACACACTGGCTCCTTCACCCCATCAGCCCGACGGGGGGAAGGAGGAAGCTATAGACGCCGTTGAGGCTGTGTGGCTGAAGAACTGTCAGGGGCTGGATGAGGGACAACAGAGACAGTTAAAGCAGCTGCTGTTGGACTTTAAAGATAGCTTCGCTTGGGGGGAAGATGAGGTAGGACAAACGCACCTAGTTCAGCACGAAATAGACACTGGGGACGCCCGACCCATTAAAATTCGGCCCCGTCGTATTCCCCTTGCCAGGAGGGAAGCAGCAGACACAGCTATTGTTGACATGTTGCGGGCTGATTTCATTGAGCCATCAGATAGCCCATGGTCCGCGCCGGTCGTCATGGTGCCTAAGAAAGGGGGTAAACTTAGGTTTTGTGTTGACTACAGGGGCCTAAATTCTATCACCACTAAAGACTCTTATCCCCTACCGAGGATTGATGAGTCGCTAGACCACGTGAGAGGGTCCTCGTGGTTCTCCTCCCTTGATCTGCGCAGTGGCTACTGGCAGGTGCCCCTCTCGCCAGGGGCACGTGAAAAAACGGCCTTCTCCACAGATAGGGGCCATTGGCAGTTCAAGGTGCTGTGCTTCGGGCTCTGTAATGCTCCTGCCACCTTTGAGAGGCTCATGGACAGAGTGCTGGCGGGGGTTCCGAGAGACGAGTGTGTTGTGTACCTAGACGACATATTGGTGCACGGCACATCGTTTGAGGGGGCACTGGGGGCAATTCGGCGAGTGTTGGAGAGGATCTCGGGGGCAGGGCTAAAATTGCATCCGGGAAAGTGCCATTTTATGCAAAGGGAGGTGGCGTTCCTGGGGCATCAGCTGGGTGGTGAGGGCATCAGTACGATGCCAGACAAGGTAGAGGCTGTGAGGGGGTGGCCAGTTCCAGGGGGGAAAAAAGAGGTTAAGAGCTTCCTGGGGCTGGCATCCTACTATCGTAGGTTTGTGAAGGGGTTTGCGGGGGTGGCGGCTCCTTTGAACCACCTTCTCAAGGAGGACACTGTTTTTCAGTGGACCGAAGAGCACCAGCGGGCGTTTGAGGCCCTCAAACGTGCCCTGATGGAGGCTCCTGTCCTGGCCTCACCAGACCCGAACCGTCCGTTCATCCTGGACACCGACGCAAGCAATGAGGGTTTGGGGGCTGTGCTGGCTCAGCGTGGTCCTGATGGGGAACACGTAGTAGCTTATTACAGCAGAACTTTTGATAAGGCTGAGAAACGCTACTGCGTGACAAGGAGAGAGCTTTTGGCTGTCGTGGCAGCAGTACGCCATTTCAAGTACTACCTGGGGGGCCTGCCGTTTGTGGTCCGGACGGATCACTCCGCCCTGCAGTGGCTTCTCTCCTTCAAGGAGCCAGAGGGTCAGATTGCCCGCTGGCTGGAGGAGCTGCAACCCTACGACTTCCAGGTGGAGCACAGAGCCGGCCTTCGCCACAGCAATGCAGACGCCTTGTCCCGCCGCCCGTGTGCTGAGGATGGCTGTGGGTACTGCGCCAAACGGGTGGAGCGAGAGAGAGAACTGTGCAGGGAGGAGGGAGTCACCGCCACGGTGAGTCAGCTGAGGGTGACAGAGTGCCGAGAGCTTGAGGCTGTGGACGTTGGGGAGTGGAGGCGTCGCCAGGAGGAGGACGCAGAGCTGCGTCCTGTGCTGCGGTGGGTGGAAGAGAGAAGACGACCGCCGTGGGGGGAAGTAGCCCCTCTATCACCAGTCACCAAGGGTCTGTGGGCTAAATTCACAGTCCTTAGAGTGGCTGAGGGAGTGCTCCAGAGGGGGTGGAAAAAGCCAGCGACTGGAGAAATTACGTGGCAGGTAGTGGTGCCCAAAAGGCTGCAGGGGAGCGTGTTACAGCAGCTTCACGGGGGAGTTGGCGCAGGGCATTTTGGGGTCTCCAAAACGTTAAAGCGCGTGCGTAAAGGCTTCTATTGGGCCAGGCACAGGAGGGATGTTGAGGACTTTTGTAGGCAGTGCGACGAGTGTGCTGCTAAAAAAGGACCTCCAGGTCAGTCACACGCCCTCCTACAACAATTCCCAGTAGGGGAGCCCATGGAGAGACTGGGGGTAGACATAGTGGGGCCATTTCCAACCACAGACAGCGGTAACAGGTGGATTCTAACCGCTATGGACTACTTCACCAAGTGGCCGGAGGCTTACGCTCTCCCAGACCAGGAGGCAGCGACAGTAGCTGATGCGTTGGTGGGGGGAATAATCAGTCGGTTTGGGGTGCCACAGTCTATTCACAGCGACCAGGGGAGAAACTTCGAGTCACGGGTGTTCTCAGAGTTGTGTAGACGGTTAGGCGCGGAGAAGACGCGCACTACGCCACTTCACCCCCAGAGTGATGGGCTGGTGGAAAGATTTAACAGAACGTTAGCACAGCAGCTGGCCATCGTTACCTCAAAACACCAGAGAGATTGGGACACCCACTTACCGTTTATTCTTATGGCATGTAGGTCGGCTGTTCAAGAATCGACTGCGTGCTCCCCAGCGCTACTAATGTTAGGTCGTGAGTTGCGCACCCCAGCCGAACTGACGTTTGGTCACCCTCCTGATAATGACGACGGGGTTTTGCCTGGCCCGAACTATGTGTGTCGTCTGCAGAACCGGTTAGAAGCGGCTCACACCTTCGCAAGAGAGCAACTCGAGAACGCAGGGGTCCGCCAAAAGCGCCACTACGACTCGCGCGCTAGGGGGAGGCACTTTGGAGCGGGAGAATGTGTGTGGCTTCACAACCCCACGCGCAAGAAGGGGCGGTGCCCAAAGCTGGACAGTGCATGGGTGGGGCCGTGTCTGGTGATAGAGAGAGTGGGGGAGGTGACGTACCGGGTGGAGGTCCCCCCACGGAGCAGGAAGGTGGTGGTCCACCGGGACAGATTGGCACCCTACAGAGGGAGGAAAACGATAGGAAATGGGAGTGAGGTCTCTGATGTGAGCCCACGGGAACAGTCTAACGAGGAGACTCTAGCGCAACCTGAGCCTGGGATGGGGGCTGCTTCTTCAGAGGGCGCTGGAAATGACATGGGGGCAGATGAGTGTTCTGGGGGTTCACCGGTGAGAGCCACGGGGAGGCCCAAGAGACTGATGCGACCTCCGGGTCGTTTTAAGGATTTTGTTGTGTAACCCTAGGGGCTAGGGTTTAGAAAGGGGGGGGCTATGTAACGACCCGGTATTGTGTTCTGTGTTCGTGGGTGTGTTATGGTTCTCATGGCTACTAGCAGGGGTTGAATGTGTCAGGACAGAGGGAAGGGGTGGGGGGTATGATGGGTAATCCCGCGGGATTTGGAAATGCATAAATAGGGATTACTGTCTCATCTCTTTCTCTCTTTCTGTTCGGGCCTTGATCTCTTCTTATGGGGGTGACCCTTAACCCGACATGGTGTAATTGTGTACGTTCGGTATTTAGCGGCGTGGGTTGTGGCCACAACAATAGCCCAGTTTAGGAATAAACCTGTGTTCTAACCTGCACACCTGAAGTCCGACTCATAACCCCAATCTTTAAGAATGGAGACAAATTTGACCCTAACAATTACAGAGGCATTTGTGTGAACAGTAACCTGGGGAAGGTTTTCTGTAGTATCATCAATGTAAGAGTTCTAAACTTCCTTAATAAGCACAATGTCTTGAGTAAAAGCCAAATTGGATTTATACCAAAACATCGCACAACTGATCATATTTACACCTTACACACCCTGATAGATAAACATGTCCACCAAAATAATACCAAAATATACACTTGCTTTATCGACTTCCAAAAAGCATTTGATTCTATTTGGCATACAGGACTGTTCTACAAAGTTATTGAAAGTGGTGTAGGGGGTAAAACATATGACATAATTAAATCAATGTATACTGGCAATACGTGCAGCATTAAAATTGGTAAGAAAAGGACAGAATTCTTTAACCAGGGGCGGGGCCTTCGTCAGGGTTGCAATCTGAGCCCTGCACTCTTCAATATTTACATTAACGAATTGGCCACTATTCTAGAAAAATCCTCAGCCCCTGGTGTTAGTCTCCACAATTCAGAAGTTAAATGCCTACTCTTCGCAGATGACCTATGCCTGCTGTCACCCACAGCACCTGGCCTACAGCAGAGCCTGGACCTGCTAGAGCAGTACTGCCAGACCTGGGCCCTGGCAGTAAACCCCAAAAAGACTAAAATAATGATTTTCCAGAGAAGATCCAGATCTCAGGGAATTAGACCAAAGTTCTCAATTGGTACAAAATATATAGAGTACTGTACACACTACAATTACTTAGGTTTAAAAATAAGCTCAACTGGACACCTTAATGAGGCAGTGAATGAACTGAGAGAGAAAGCACGCAGGGCATTCTACGCCATTAAAAAGCAAATTCAAATTGAAATACCTATTAAAATTTGGCTAAAACTAATTGAATATGTCATTGAACCAATTGCACTTTATGGCAGCGAGGTGTGGGGTCCACTTGCAAAACAAGATTTCATCAAATGGGACAAACACCCCATTGAAACCCTACATGCAGAGTTCTGTAAGATTCTCCTACGTGTCCAGAGGAAAACTACAAACAATGCATGCAGGGCAGAATTAGGCCAATATCCACTAATAATAAAAACTCAAAAAAGAGCAATTAAGTTTTGGAAACATCTAAAATACAGTGACCCCCTCTCATATCATTACCAAGCCCTGCAATGCCAAGAGCTGAGCAAAGAAAAGAGTCCCCTCATCCAGCTGGTCCTGGGGCTGAGTTCACAAACCTGTTCTACTAACACACTGAAGCCTCAGGACCAGAACATCCAATCAATCAGAATAAACCAAATTACAACACAGTCAAAACAAAACTACATTGCTTATTGGGAAACACAAGCACAAACACAAAGCAAAATGCAGTGCTATCTGGCCCTAAATCGACAGTACACTATGGCTAAATATTTGACCATGGTTACTGATCAAAACCTTAGAAAAACCTTGACAAAGTACAGGCTCAGTGAGCACAGCCTTGCCATTGAGAAGGGTAGACACAGGAAAACCTGGCTCCCTGTAGAGGAAAGGCTGTGCAACCACTGCACAACAGCAGAACCTGAGACGGAGCTGCATTTCCTGACAAAATGTCAAAAATATAAAACAATTAGAGAGTGTCATTTCCCCAAATTTGAAATCCTTATTCAAGGTTTTAAAGACCTCTCTGATGAGGATAGGCTACCCGTCCTGTTGGGGGAGGACGCAGAGAGCTGTGGGTTGGCAGCGCACTACATTGCTGCCTGCCATAAGTTGAGGGACAGTGTCTGACAGACCAATAAACCTGCACATGTCCTCAACTGTATGATTATTGTTATTGTTGAATGTATGGTTATATTGACCGTTGGTTATTGTTGTTACTGTTGTCCCGTTGACAATTTTTGATTCTCATTTTTATTTATTTTTTATATTGTAAATATCCAAAGTAAGCTTTGGCAATATGTACATTGTTACGTCATGCCAATAAAGCGAATTGAATTGAATTGAATTGAGAGAGAGAGACAGAGAGAGAGAGACAGAGAGAGAGAGAGACAGAGAGAGAGAGAGAGACAGAGAGAGAGAGAGACAGAGGGAGAGAGAGAGACAGACAGAGAGAGAGACAGAGAGAGAGAGAGACAGAGAGAGAGAGACAGAGAGAGAGAGAAAGACAGAGAGAGAGAGAGAGAGACAGAGAGAGAGAGACAGAGAGAGAGAGACAGAGAGAGAGAGAGAGAGAGAGACAGAGACAGAGAGAGACAGAGAGAGAGAGAGAGACAGAGAGAGAGAGAGAGAGAGACAGAGAGAGAGAGAGAGAGAGAGAAAGAGAGACAGAGACAGAGAGAGAGAGAGAGACAGAGACAGAGAGAGACAGAGAGAGAGAAAGAGAGACAGAGACAGAGAGAGACAGAGAGAGAGAGAGAGAGAGACAGAGAGAGAGAGAGAGAGAGACAGAGAGAGAGAGAGAGAGAGAGACAGAGAGAGAGAGAGAGAGAGAGAGACAGAGAGAGAGAGAGAGAGAGAGAGAGAGAGACAGAGAGACAGAGAGAGCGAGCGAGAGCATCTGGACTATGTGAGGTGGAAGGGTGCTGACACCAGATAAGAGTGTTTATAATTACTAGAGGGTTAATCATGGGAGAGGATAGAGACAGACACAGGCGGCCAGATAGAACTTCCTACACTGCTCAACTGCATCCCAAATGGCATCCTCTTCCCTATATAGTGCACTACTTTTGGCCAAGACCCAAAGGGGTCAAAAGCAGTGCACTACATAGGGAATAGGGTTCCATTTGGGACGGAGCCTACATGTTCTAGAGGTCCAATAGTCCTGGTGCACTAGTATTTAGACAATTGAAATTCTACTCTCAGTACTAGGGTGGGGCAAAAAAGTATTTAGTCAGCCTTGGTGGCTGACTAAATACTTTTTTGCCCCACTGTAGTACTGACCTATTCCCTATTGTGCAAGTCCTCCCACTTAAAAAGATGAGAGAGGTCTGTAATTTTCATCCTAGGTACACTTCAACTATGACAGACAAAATGAGAAGAAAAATATCCAGAAAATCACATTGTAGGATTTTTAATGAATTTATTTGCAAATTATGGTGGAAAATAAGTATTTGGTCACCTACAAACAAGCAAGATTTCTGTCTCTCACAGACCTGTAACTTCTTCTTTAAGAGGCTCCTCTGTCCTCCACTCGTTACCTGTATTAATGGCACCTGTTTGAACTTGTTATCAGTATAAAAGACACCTGTCCACAACCTCAAAAAGTCACACTCCAAACTCCACTATGGCCAAGACCAAAGAGCTGTCTAAGGACACCAGAAACACAATTGTAGACCTGCACCAGGCTGGGAAGACTGAATCTGCAATAGGTAAGCAGCTTGGTTTGAAGAAATCAACTGTGGGAGCAATTATTAGGAAATGGAAGACATACAAGACCACTGATAATCTCCCTCGATCTGGGGCTCCACGCAAGATCTCACCCCGTGGGGTCAAAATGATCACAAGAACGGTGAGCAAAAATCCCAGAAGCACACGGGGGGACCTAGTGAATGACCTGCAGAGAGCTGGGACCAAAGTAACAAAGCCTACCATCAGTAACACACTACGCCGCCAGGGACTCAAATCCTGCAGTGCCAGACGTGTCCCCCTGCTTAAGCCAGTACATGTCCAGGCCCGTCTGAAGTTTGCTAGAGAGCATTTGGATAATCCAGAAGAGGATTGGGAGAATGTCATATGGTCAGATGAAACCAAAATATAACTTTTTGGTAAAAACTCAACTCGTCGTGTTTGGAGGACAAAGAATGCTGAGTTGCATCCAAAGAACACCATACCTACTGTGAAGCATGGGGGTGGAAACATCATGCTTTGGGGCTGTTTTTCTGCAAAGGGACCAGGACGACTGATCCATGTAAAGGAAAGAATGAATGGGGCCATGTATCGTGAGATTTTGAGTGAAAACCTCCTTCCATCAGCAAGGGCATTGAAGATGAAACGTGGCTGGGTCTTTCAGCATGACAATGATCCCAAACACACCGCCCGGGCAACGAAGGAGTGGCTTCGTAAGACTCCAGATCTCAACCCCATAGAAAATCCTTGGAGGGAGTTGAAAGTCCGTGTTGCCCAGCGACAGCCCCAAAACATCACTGCTCTAGAGGAGATCTGCATGGAGGAATGGGCCAAAATACCAGCAACAGTGTGTGAAAACCTTGTGAAGACTTACAGAAAACGTTTGACCTGTGTCATTGCCAACAAAGGGTATATAACAAAGTATTGAGAAACTTTTGTTATTGACCAAATACTTATTTTCCACCATCATTTGCAAATAAATTCATAAAAAATCCTACAATGTGATTTTCTGGATATTTTTCTTCTCATTTTGTCTGTCATAGTTGAAGTGTACCTATGATGAAAATTACAGGCCTCTCTCATCTTTTTAAGTGGGAGAACTTGCACAATTGGTGGCTGACTAAATACTTTTTTGCCCCCTGTATGCTTGACTGGATGTTGTGGTCCAGTATGTGGGTAAGTGTATTCAATTTTTCAATCATGAGAAACACACCCCAGGTCCCTTTGGTTAGAATGGCTTCATATGCATTCAGACAGAAGCTTTTATACAGAGAGTACAGTACACGTTTATGTGATCCCTGCGGGAATTGAACACATGACCTTAACGTTACCAGCACTACACTCTTACCAACTGGACCATAGTTCATGTTCCAATTAAAGGCGACAGAGCATTTTTGTTGACCTCATAGTTGCATGTGTGTGTGTGTGTGTGTGTGTTACCATTTACTATGGTTCTTCTGGAAATCTCCCAGAGGACTAGGCCCAGGGCCCAGATGTCTGTCTGCTTGTACGACTCAAAGATGTCCATGCGGATGCTCTCGTCCAGGACCTCCGGGGCCATGTAACGTTTGGTTCCCACTCTGGGGTTGTTCCCCACATCCAGATAGTCACTGGTCTGGGAATGCATCACAGCCAGACCTGGAGACAGAACAGGGTCATGTTCACTGGGGAGAAAACATTATGAATTTGCGCAATAATAACAGATTTTAGTTCTCCTCTAGCCTCTCTCCTCTAGCCTCTCTCCTCCAGTCTCTCTCCTCTAGCCTCTCTCCTCTAGCCCTCTCTCCTCTAGCCTCTCTCCTCTAGCCTCTCTCCTTCAGCCCTCTCTCCTTCAGCCCTCTCTCCTTCAGCCCTCTCTCCTCTAGCCTCTCTCCTCTAGCCTCTCTCCTCTAGCCTCTCTCCTTCAGCCCTCTCTCCTCTAGCCTCTCTCCTCTAGCCCTCTCTCCTCTAGCCCTCTCTCCTCTAGCCCTCTCTCCTCTAGCCTCTCTCCTCTAGCCTCTCTCCTTCAGCCCTCTCTCCTCTAGCCCTCTCTCCTCTAGCCCTCTCTCCTCTAGCCTCTCTCCTCTAGCCTCTCTCCTCTAGCCCTCTCTCCTCTAGCCTCTCTCCTTCAGCCCTCTCTCCTCTAGCCCTCTCTCCTCTAGCCTCTCTCCTCTAGCCTCTCTCCTCTAGCCTCTCTCCTCTAGCCTCTCTCCTCCAGCCTCTCTCATCTAGCCCTCTCTCCTTCAGCCCTCTCTCCTCCAGCCCTCTCTCCTCTAGCCTCTCTCCTCTAGCCTCTCTCCTCTAGCCTCTCTCCTCTAGCCTCTCTCCTTCAGCCCTCTCTCCTCTAGCCTCTCTCCTCTAGCCTCTCTCCTCTAGCCTCTCTCCTCCAGCCCTCTCTCCTCTAGCCTCTCTCCTCTAGCCTCTCTCCTCTAGCCTCTCTCCTTCAGCCCTCTCTCCTTCAGCCCTCTCTCCTCTAGCCTCTCTCCTCTAGCCTCTCTCCTTCAGCCCTCTCTCCTCTAGCCTCTCTCCTCTAGCCTCTCTCCTCTAGCCTCTCTCCTCTAGCCCTCTCTCCTCTAGCCTCTCTCCTCTAGCCTCTCTCCTCTAGCCTCTCTCCTCTAGCCTCTCTCCTCTAGCCCTCTCTCCTCTAGCCTCTCTCCTCTAGCCCTCTCTCCTTCAGCCCTCTCTCCTCTTGCCTCTCTCCTCTAGCCCTCTCTCCTCTAGCCTCTCTCCTTCAGCCCTCTCTCCTCTAGCCTCTCTCCTCTAGCCTCTCTCCTTCAGCCCTCTCTCCTCTAGCCTCTCTCCTCTAGACTCTCTCCTTCAGCCCTCTCTCCTCTAGCCTCTCTCCTCTAGCCTCTCTCCTCTAGCCTCTCTCCTCTAGCCCTCTCTCCTCTAGCCTCTCTCCTCTAGCCTCTCTCCTCTAGCCTCTCTCCTCTAGCCCTCTCTCCTCTAGCCTCTCTCCTCTAGCCTCTCTCCTCTAGCCTCTCTCCTCTAGCCCTCTCTCCTTCAGCCCTCTCTCCTCTAGCCTCTCTCCTCTAGCCCTCTCTCCTCTAGCCCTCTCTCCTCTAGCCTCTCTCCTTCAGCCCTCTCTCCTCTAGCCTCTCTCCTCTAGCCTTTCTCCTCTAGCCCTCTCTCCTCTAGGCTCTCTCCTCTAGCCTCTCTCCTCTAGCCCTCTCTCCTCTAGCCTCTCTCCTCTAGCCCTCTCTCCTCTAGCCTCTCTCCTCTAGCCTCTCTCCTCTAGCCCTCTCTCCTTCAGCCCTCTCTCCTCTAGCCTCTCTCCTCTAGCCTCTCTCCTCTAGCCCTCTCTCCTCTAGCCTCTCTCCTCTAGCCTCTCTCCTCTAGCCCTCTCTCCTCTAGCCTCTCTCCTCTAGCCTCTCTCCTCTAGCCTCTCTCCTCTAGCCCTCTCTCCTCTAGCCTCTCTTCTCTAGCCTCTCTCCTTCAGCCCTCTCTCCTCTAGCCTCCTTACTCTAGCCTCTCTCCTCTAGCCTCTCTCCTCTAGCCCTCTCTCCTCTAGCCTCTCTCCTCTAGCCCTCTTTCCTCTAGCCTCTCTCCTCTAGCCTCTCTCCTCTAGCCCTCTCTCCTCTAGCCTCTCTCCTCTAGCCCTCTCTCCTCTAGCCCTCTCTCCTCTAGCCTCTCTCCTCTAGCCTCTCTCCTCTAGCCTCTCTCCTCTAGCCCTCTCTCCTCTAGCCCTCTCTCCTCTAGCCTCTCTCCTCTAGCCCTCTCTCCTCTAGCCTCTCTCCTCTAGCCTCTCTCCTCTAGCCTCTCTCCTCTAGCCTCTCTCCTCTAGCCCTCTCTCCTCTAGCCCTCTCTCCTCTAGCCTCTCTCCTCTAGCCCTCTCTCCTCTAGCCCTCTCTCCTCTAGCCTCTCTCCTCTAGCCCTCTCTCCTCTAGCCCTCTCTCCTCTAGCCTCTCTCCTCTAGCCTCTCTCCTCTAGCCCTCTCTCCTTCAGCCCTCTCTCCTCTAGCCTCTCTCCTCTAGCCTCTCTCCTCTAGCCTCTCTCCTCTAGCCTCTCTCCTCTAGCCTCTCTCCTCTAGCCTCTCTCCTCTAGCCTCTCTCCTCTAGCCTCTCTCCTCTAGCCTCTCTCCTCTAGCCTCTCTCCTCTAGCCTCTCTCCTCTAGCCCTCTCTCCTCTAGCCTCTCTCCTTCAGCCCTCTCTCCTCTAGCCTCTCTCCTCTAGCCCTCTCTCCTCTAGCCTCTCTCCTTCAGCCCTCTCTCCTCTAGCCTCTCTCCTCTAGCCTCTCTCCTCTAGCCTCTCTCCTCTAGCCTCTCTCCTCTAGCCTCTCTCCTCTAGCCCTCTCTCCTCTAGCCTCTCTCCTCTAGCCTCTCTCCTCTAGCCCTCTCTCCTCTAGCCTCTCTCCTCTAGCCTCTCTCCTCTAGCCCTCTCTCCTCTAGCCTCTCTCCTCTAGCCTCTCTCCTCTAGCCCTCTCTCCTCTAGCCTCTCTCCTCTAGCCCTCTCTCCTCTAGCCTCTCTCCTCTAGCCTCTCTCCTCTAGCCCTCTCTCCTCTAGCCTCTCTCCTCTAGCCTCTCTCCTCTAGCCCTCTCTCCTCTAGCCTCTCTCCTCTAGCCCTCTCTCCTCTAGCCCTCTCTCCTCTAGCCCTCTCTCCTCTAGCCCTCTCTCCTCTAGCCTCTCTCCTCTAGCCTCTCTCCTCTAGCCCTCTCTCCTCTAGCCCTCTCTCCTCTAGCCTCTCTCCTCTAGCCTCTCTCCTCTAGCCCTCTCTCCTTCAGCCCTCTCCTCCAGCCCTCTCTCCTCTAGCCTCTCTCCTCTAGCCTCTCTCCTTCAGCCCTCTCCTTCAGCCCTCTCCTTCAGCCCTCTCCTTCTGCCCTCTCTCTTTCAGCCCTCTCTCTTTCAGCCCTCTCCTCTCTATCCCTCTCTCCTTTTCTCCCACCTCATCCTCCTCTCACCCAGGTCAGCGATGCAGCACTGTCCGTTCATCTTGACCAGGATGTTTCGGCTCTTCAGGTCTCGGTGGGCGATGGCGGGTTTGCCCTGGCAGCTGAGTATCTCTGTGTGAAGGTGGACCAGACCACAGGCTACAGACAGGCACATCCTTAGGCAGCCCTCTGGGTCCACGCTGCTGTACTGGAGGAAGTCGTAGAGACTACCCAGCTGGTGGAAGTGGGTGATCAGCCACAGCTGAGTAGTGGAGTTCTGAGACGTCATGTCAGATGCTATGAAGCCTGGGGGAGAGAAGACAGAAGGTATTGTGATCGTCAGACCAGGCCAGGCAAGCTAAACCAAGTGTACCAGAAGTCATTGAAAGAAAACAAACACTATTTTGATTCCAGGGGAATTGGTAGAAATTGAGGAATTATTTTAAAAGTGAACTAACAGGATTATGCTGACTCACCCAGGATGTTGTCATGTCTGAGCTGTACAGTGTTGTAAATCTCTGTCTCCCTGAACCAAGACTGCTCATCCCTGGAGGAGAAGATCTTCACTGCAACACTCTCTCCCATCCAGGTGCCTCTCCACACCTCTCCATACCTGCCCTTACCTGGGTAGAGAGGGACAGAGGAACAGGCACACAGCAGAGATGGAGTGGGTTGGTGTAAGGATGTCATCACACTAGTAAGACTGGAAATGAACCCAAAGGGTCCATAAACTCCATAACATGTTGGTACATAAACTCCATAACATTTTGGTACATAAACTCCATAACATTTTGGTACATAAACTCCATAACATTTTGGTACATAAACTCCATAACATTTTGGTACATAAACTCCATAACATATTGATACATAAACTCCATAACATATTGGTAAATAAACTCCATAACATATTGGTACATGAACTCCATAACATATTGGTACATAAACTCCATTACATATTGGTACATGAACTCCATAACATATTGGTACATGAACTCCATAACATATTGGTACATGAACTCCATAACATATTGGTACATGAACTCCATAACATATTGGTAAATGAACTCCATAACATATTGGTACATGAACTCCATAACATATTGGTACATGAACTCCATAACATATTGGTACATGAACTCCATAACATATTGGTACATGAACTCCATAACATATTGGTACATAAACTCCATCACATATTGGTACTTAAACTCCATAACATATTGGTACTTAAACTCCATAACATATTGGTACATGAACTCCATAACATATTGATACATAAACTCCATAACATATTGGTACATAAACTCCATAACATATTGGTACATAAACTCCATAACATGTTGGTACATAAACTCCATAACATGTTGGTACATAAACTCCATAACATTTTGGTACTTAAACTCCATAACATGTTGGTACATGAACTCCATAACATTTTGGTACATAAACTCCATAACATTTTGGTACATAAACTCCATAACATTTTGGTACATAAACTCCATAACATATTGGTACATGAACTCCATAACATATTGGTACATACATTCCATAACATATTGGTAAATAAACTCCATAACATATTGGTACATGAACTCCATAACATATTGGTACATAAACTCCATAACATATTGTTACATAAACTCCATAACATATTGGTACATGAACTCCATAACATATTGGTACATGAACTCCATAACATGTTGGTACATGAACTCCATAACATTTTGGTACATGAACGAGTGAGTTTGAGTAAGGCACTGAGAGACATAAATGAGGGAGTGAGAATGAAGAAGAGTATTTTACCGATGCACTCGACCAGAGAGATCTGTCGAGCCATGGTCCTCTGTACCAGGTATGGCAGTCCAGTCCCACTGCCTGAGGTACAGAACTCATCAAACACATCCTGCAGACACAGAGAGAGTCACACACATCAAGGATCACAGTCACCTGCCACTAGTTGTCATGTAGCAATTTCATAATATACAATAAGTACCAATATTATTGTTAAAGGGGCAGTGATCTTGGTAGTGATTCTGTGACATCTAAATGTCCTCTTGTGTATCAATACAATTCCATTCAATTCCATTCTTACCCCATAGGTGGGATCTGCCCCACTGGGGACCTTGAGCATGGTGACGTCATGGTCCTTGCTGTAGCCAAGCCTGTGGTGCTGTGATCTGGAGCGGAGCCACAACACCAGGCCACACACACCCACAGACAGGATGAGCAGCAGCAGCAGGGGGACAGCCACCAGCAGAATCACACCGTTGCCCTCCCTCGTAGGCTCAACTGCTAAACAGTAAACACACAGAGTCATACAGGAAAGACGGAATAGCAGAAACACAACATGATTTTGATATAAAACCCACCAACAGCCACCATGGGGAATCAGAGTTCTGTATGATACTGCTCTGTTAGCTAGACTCCCTGAGAGTTCTGTATGACACTACTCTGTTAGTCAGACTCCCTGAGAGTTCTGTATGACACTGCTCTGTTAGCTAGACTCCCTGAGAGTTCTGTATGACACTACTCTGTTAGCTAGACTCCCTGAGAGTTCTGTATGATACTGCTCTGTTAGCTAGACTCCCTGAGAGTTCTGTATGACACTACTCTGTTAGCTAGACTCCCTGAGAGTTCTGTATGATACTGCTCTGTTAGCTAGACTCCCTGAGAGTTCTGTATGACACTGCTCTGTTAGTCAGACTCCCAGAGAGTTCTGTATGACACTGCTCTGTTAGCTAGACTCCCAGAGAGTTCTGTATGACACTACTCTGTTAGCTAGACTCCCAGAGAGTTCTGTATGACACTGCTCTGTTAGCTAGACTCCCAGAGAGTTCTGTATGACACTGCTCTGTTAGCTAGACTCCCAGAGAGTTCTGTATGACACTGCTCTGTTAGCTAGACTCCCAGAGAGTTATGTATGACACTACTCTGTTAGCTAGACTCCCTGAGAGTTCTGTATGACACTGCTCTGTTAGCTAGAATCCCAGAGAGTTCTGTATGACACTGCTCTGTTAGCTAGACTCCCAGAGAGTTCTGTATGACACTGCTCTGTTAGCTAGACTCCCAGAGAGTTCTGTATGACACTGCTCTGTTAGCTAGACTCCCAGAGAGTTCTGTATGACACTGCTCTGTTAGTCAGACTCCCAGAGAGTTCTGTATGACACTGCTCTGTTAGCTAGACTCCCAGAGAGTTCTGTATGACACTGCTCTGTTAGCTAGACTCCCAGAGAGTTCTGTATGACACTGCCCTGTTAGCTAGACTCCCAGAGAGTTCTGTATGACACTGCTCTGTTAGCTAGACTCCCAGAGAGTTCTGTATGACACTACTCTGTTAGCTGGACTCCCAGAGAGTTATGTATGACACTGCTCTGTTAGCTAGACTCCCAGAGAGTTCTGTATGACACTGCTCTGTTAGCTAGACTCCCAGAGAGTTCTGTATGACACTGCTCTGTTAGCTAGACTCCCAGAGAGTTCTGTATGACACTGCTCTGTTAGCTAGACTCCCAGGGAGTTCTGTATGACACTGCTCTGTTAGCTAGACTCCCAGAGAGTTCTGTATGACACTGCTCTGTTAGCTAGACTCCCAGAGAGTTCTGTATGACACTACCCTGTTAGTCAGACTACCAGAGAGTTCTGTATGACACTGCTCTGTTAGTCAGACTACCTGAGAGTTCTGTATGACACTGCTCTGTTAGTCAGACTACCTGAGAGTTCTGTATGACACTGCCCTGTTAGCTAGACTCCCAGAGAGTTCTGTATGGCACTGCTCTGTTAGCTAGACTCCCAGAGAGTTCTGTATGACACTGCTCTGTTAGTCAGACTCCCAGAGAGTTCTGTATGACACTGCTCTGTAAGCTAGACTCCCAGAGAGTTCTGTATGACACTGCTCTGTTAGCTAGACTCCCAGAGAGTTCTGTATGACACTGCCCTGTTAGCTAGACTCCCAGAGAGTTCTGTATGACACTGCCCTGTTAGTCAGACTACCTGAGAGTTCTGTATGACACTGCTCTGTTAGTCAGACTACCAGAGAGTTCTGTATGACACTGGTCTGTTAGCTAGACTCCCAGAGAGTTCTGTATGACACTGCTCTGTTAGCTAGACTCCCAGAGAGTTCTGTATGACACTGCTCTGTTAGCTAGACTCCCAGAGAGTTCTGTATGACACTGCTCTGTTAGTCAGACTCCCAGAGAGTTCTGTATGACACTGCTCTGTTAGTCAGACTCCCAGAGAGTTCTGTATGGCACTACTCTGTTAGTCAGACTCCCAGAGAGTTCTGTATGACAGTGCTCTGTTAGTCAGACTCCCAGAGAGTTCTGTATGGCACTACTCTGTTAGCTAGACTCCCAGAGAGTTCTGTATGACACTGCTCTGTTAGCTAGACTCCCAGAGAGTTCTGTATGACACTGCTCTGTTAGCTAGACTCCCAGAGAGTTCTGTATGACACTACTCTGTTAGCTAGACTCCCAGAGAGTTCTGTATGACACTGCTCTGTTAGCTAGACTCCCAGAGAGTTCTGTATGACACTGCTCTGTTAGCTAGACTCCCAGAGAGTTCTGTATGACACTGCTCTGTTAGCTAGACTCCCAGAGAGTTCTGTATGACACTGCTCTGTTAGCTAGAATCCCAGAGAGTTCTGTATGACACTGCTCTGTTAGCTAGACTCCCAGAGAGTTCTGTATGACACTGCTCTGTTAGCTAGACTCCCAGAGAGTTCTGTATGACACTGCTCTGTTAGCTAGACTCCCAGAGAGTTCTGTATGACACTGCTCTGTTAGTCAGACTCCCAGAGAGTTCTGTATGACACTGCTCTGTTAGCTAGACTCCCAGAGAGTTCTGTATGACACTGCTCTGTTAGCTAGACTCCCAGAGAGTTCTGTATGACACTGCCCTGTTAGCTAGACTCCCAGAGAGTTCTGTATGACACTGCTCTGTTAGCTAGACTCCCAGAGAGTTCTGTATGACACTACTCTGTTAGCTGGACTCCCAGAGAGTTATGTATGACACTGCTCTGTTAGCTAGACTCCCAGAGAGTTCTGTATGACACTGCTCTGTTAGCTAGACTCCCAGAGAGTTCTGTATGACACTGCTCTGTTAGCTAGACTCCCAGAGAGTTCTGTATGGCACTACTCTGTTAGTCAGACTCCCAGAGAGTTCTGTATGACACTGCTCTGTTAGTCAGACTCCCAGAGAGTTCTGTATGGCACTACTCTGTTAGTCAGACTCCCAGAGAGTTCTGTATGACAGTGCTCTGTTAGTCAGACTCCCAGAGAGTTCTGTATGGCACTACTCTGTTAGCTAGACTCCCAGAGAGTTCTGTATGACACTGCTCTGTTAGCTAGACTCCCAGAGAGTTCTGTATGACACTGCTCTGTTAGCTAGACTCCCAGAGAGTTCTGTATGACACTACTCTGTTAGCTAGACTCCCAGAGAGTTCTGTATGACACTGCTCTGTTAGCTAGACTCCCAGAGAGTTCTGTATGACACTGCTCTGTTAGCTAGACTCCCAGAGAGTTCTGTATGACACTGCTCTGTTAGCTAGACTCCCAGAGAGTTATGTATGACACTACTCTGTTAGCTAGACTCCCTGAGAGTTCTGTATGACACTGCTCTGTTAGCTAGAATCCCAGAGAGTTCTGTATGACACTGCTCTGTTAGCTAGACTCCCAGAGAGTTCTGTATGACACTGCTCTGTTAGCTAGACTCCCAGAGAGTTCTGTATGACACTGCTCTGTTAGCTAGACTCCCAGAGAGTTCTGTATGACACTGCTCTGTTAGTCAGACTCCCAGAGAGTTCTGTATGACACTGCTCTGTTAGCTAGACTCCCAGAGAGTTCTGTATGACACTGCTCTGTTAGCTAGACTCCCAGAGAGTTCTGTATGACACTGCCCTGTTAGCTAGACTCCCAGAGAGTTCTGTATGACACTGCTCTGTTAGCTAGACTCCCAGAGAGTTCTGTATGACACTACTCTGTTAGCTGGACTCCCAGAGAGTTATGTATGACACTGCTCTGTTAGCTAGACTCCCAGAGAGTTCTGTATGACACTGCTCTGTTAGCTAGACTCCCAGAGAGTTCTGTATGACACTGCTCTGTTAGCTAGACTCCCAGAGAGTTCTGTATGACACTGCTCTGTTAGCTAGACTCCCAGGGAGTTCTGTATGACACTGCTCTGTTAGCTAGACTCCCAGAGAGTTCTGTATGACACTGCTCTGTTAGCTAGACTCCCAGAGAGTTCTGTATGACACTACCCTGTTAGTCAGACTACCAGAGAGTTCTGTATGACACTGCTCTGTTAGTCAGACTACCTGAGAGTTCTGTATGACACTGCTCTGTTAGTCAGACTACCTGAGAGTTCTGTATGACACTGCCCTGTTAGCTAGACTCCCAGAGAGTTCTGTATGGCACTGCTCTGTTAGCTAGACTCCCAGAGAGTTCTGTATGACACTGCTCTGTTAGTCAGACTCCCAGAGAGTTCTGTATGACACTGCTCTGTTAGTCAGACTCCCAGAGAGTTCTGTATGGCACTACTCTGTTAGCTAGACTCCCAGAGAGTTCTGTATGACACTGCTCTGTTAGCTAGACTCCCAGAGAGTTCTGTATGACACTGCTCTGTTAGCTAGACTCCCAGAGAGTTCTGTATGACACTGCTCTGTTAGCTAGACTCCCAGAGAGTTCTGTATGACACTGCTCTGTTAGTCAGACTCCCAGAGAGTTCTGTATGACACTGCTCTGTTAGCTAGACTCCCAGAGAGTTCTGTATGACACTACTCTGTTAGTCAGACTCCCAGAGAGTTCTGTATGACACTACTCTGTTAGCTAGACTCCCAGAGAGTTCTGTATGACACTGCTCTGTTAGTCAGACTCCCAGAGAGTTCTGTATGACACTGCTCTGTTAGTCAGACTCCCAGAGAGTTCTGTATGACACTGCTCTGTTAGTCAGACTCCCAGAGAGTTCTGTATGACACTGCTCTGTTAGTCAGACTCCCAGAGAGTTCTGTATGACACTGCTCTGTTAGCTAGACTCCCAGAGAGTTCTGTATGACACTACTCTGTTAGTCAGACTCCCAGAGAGTTCTGTATGACACTACTCTGTTAGTCAGACTCCCAGAGAGTTCTGTATGACACTACTCTGTTAGCTAGACTCCCAGAGAGTTCTGTATGACACTGCTCTGTTAGCTAGACTCCCAGAGAGTTCTGTATGACACTACTCTGTTAGCTAGACTCCCAGAGAGTTCTGTATGACACTGCTCTGTTAGCTAGACTCCCAGAGAGTTCTGTATGACACTGCCCTGTTAGCTAGACTCCCAGAGAGTTCTGTATGACACTGCTCTGTTAGCTAGACTCCCAGAGAGTTCTGTATGACACTGCTCTGTTAGTCAGACTCCCAGAGAGTTCTGTATGACACTGCTCTGTTAGCTAGACTCCCAGAGAGTTCTATATGACACTGCTCTGTTAGTCAGACTCCCAGAGAGTTCTGTATGACACTGCTCTGTTAGCTAGACTCCCAGAGAGTTCTGTATGACACTGCTCTGTTAGCTAGACTCCCAGAGAGTTCTGTATGACACTGCTCTGTTAGTCAGACTCCCAGAGAGTTCTGTATGACACTGCTCTGTTAGCTAGAATCCCAGAGAGTTCTGTATGACACTACTCTGTTAGCTAGACTCCCAGAGAGTTCTGTATGACACTACTCTGTTAGCTAGACTCCCAGAGAGTTCTGTATGACACTACTCTGTTAGCTAGAATCCCAGAGAGTTCTGTATGACACTACTCTGTTAGCTAGACTCCCAGAGAGTTCTGTATGACACTGCTCTGTTAGCTAGACTCCCAGAGAGTTCTGTATGACACTGCTCTGTTAGTCAGACTCCCAGAGAGTTCTGTATGACACTGCTCTGTTAGCTAGACTCCCAGAGAGTTCTGTATGACACTGCTCTGTTAGCTAGACTCCCAGAGAGTTCTGTATGACACTGCTCTGTTAGTCAGACTCCCAGAGAGTTCTGTATGACACTGCTCTGTTAGCTAGAATCCCAGAGAGTTCTGTATGACACTACTCTGTTAGCTAGACTCCCAGAGAGTTCTGTATGACACTACTCTGTTAGCTAGACTCCCAGAGAGTTCTGTATGACACTACTCTGTTAGCTAGAATCCCAGAGAGTTCTGTATGACACTACTCTGTTAGCTAGACTCCCAGAGAGTTCTGTATGACACTGCTCTGTTAGTCAGACTCCCTGAGAGTTCTGTATGACACTACTCTGTTAGCTAGACTCCCAGAGAGTTCTGTATGACACTGCTCTGTTAGTCAGACTCCCAGAGAGTTCTGTATGACACTGCTCTGTTAGCTAGACTCCCAGAGAGTTCTGTATGACACTGCTCTGTTAGCTAGAATCCCAGAGAGTTCTGTATGACACTGCTCTGTTAGCTAGACTCCCAGAGAGTTCTGTATGACACTGCTCTGTTAGCTAGAATCCCAGAGAGTTCTGTATGACACTGCTCTGTTAGTCAGACTCCCAGAGAGTTCTGTATGACACTGCTCTGTTAGCTAGACTCCCAGAGAGTTCTGTATGACACTGCTCTGTTAGCTAGAATCCCAGAGAGTTCTGTATGACACTACTCTGTTAGTCAGACTCCCTGAGAGTTCTGTATGACACTGCTCTGTTAGCTAGAATCCCAGAGAGTTCTGTATGACACTGCTCTGTTAGCTAGACTCCCAGAGAGTTCTGTATGACACTGCTCTGTTAGCTAGACTCCCAGAGGAGTTGTTCCATAATAGAACTACTGAAATATGAGCATCAAGTTTGACTGCTGGTCTCATTTTCTACCTGGTAGTTAATTGATTGATTCAAGTCACTGACTGAAGAGAGAGTGTCTCGGTTCTGAATCAGTTTCTGATGCTAGAGGGGAAGTATGGACCTCATATGAGACCAGACAGAAGGGGTTCTACACTGTTTGAGAGGCTTCTAGACTAGATGCAGTGTTCTGACCTGGGTCTGGTGGAGCGGAGCCTTTGACATTACAGAGAGAGGGTTCTAGACTAAAGAACATGTATCTCCAGTGTTCTGACCTGGGTCTGGTGGAGCGGAGCTGTTGACATTACAGAGAGAAGGTTCTAGACTATAGAACATGTATCTCCAGTGTTCTGACCTGGGTCTGGTGGAGCGGAGCCTTTGACATTACAGAGAGAGGGTTCTAGACTAAAGAACATGTATCTCCAGTGTTCTGACCTGGGTCTGGTGGAGCGGAGCCTTTGACATTACAGAGAGAAGGTTCTAGACTATAGAACATGTATCTCCAGTGTTCTGACCTGGGTCTGGTGGAGCGGAGCCTTTGACATTACAGAGAGAAGGTTCTAGACTATAGAACATGTATCTCCAGTGTTCTGACCTGGGTCTGGTGGAGCGGAGCCTTTGACATTACAGAGAGAAGGTTCTAGACTATAGAACATGTATCGCCAGTGTTCTGACCTGGGTCTGGTGGAGCGGAGCCTTTGACATTACAGAGAGAAGGTTCTAGACTATAGAACATGTATCGCCAGTGTTCTGACCTGGGTCTGGTGGAGCGGAGCTGTTGACATTACAGAGAGAAGGTTCTAGACTATAGAACATGTATCTCCAGTGTTCTGACCTGGGTCTGGTGGAGCGGAGCCTTTGACATTACAGAGAGAGGGTTCTAGACTAAAGAACATGTATCTCCAGTGTTCTGACCTGGGTCTGGTGGAGCGGAGCCTTTGACATTACAGAGAGAGGGTTCTAGACTAAAGAACATGTATCTCCAGTGTTCTGACCTGGGTCTGGTGGAGCGGAGCTGTTGACATTACAGAGAGAGGGTTCTAGACTAAAGAACATGTATCTCCAGTGTTCTGACCTGGGTCTGGTGGAGCGGAGCTGTTGACATTACAGAGAGAAGGTTCTAGACTATAGAACATGTATCTCCAGTGTTCTGACCTGGGTCTGGTGGAGCGGAGCCTTTGACATTACAGAGAGAGGGTTCTAGACTAAAGAACATGTATCTCCAGTGTTCTGACCTGGGTCTGGTGGAGCAGAGCTGTTGACATTACAGAGAGAGGGTTCTAGACTATAGAACATGTATCTCCAGTGTTCTGACCTGGGTCTGGTGGAGCAGAGCTGTTGACATTACAGAGGTTGTTGGAGCAGCAGAGGACGTACAGTCCCAGGAAGTTGGTGTAACACTGCTCCTTATAGTGGTCCCTCTGGAAGCAGCCCCTCTCCTCTCTGCCGTGCACCTTGGTGTAGAAGCAGTAGTCTCCCCTACAGGTGCCGTTCCTACACGTCCCCTTGTTGTTCTCACATGTACACAGAAGGTTGGTGCTGTCGTCCGGGCCTGGAGGAGTGGGAACCATTCAGTTTGTGTGCTGTGTAAGTATGCACAAACACACGCTCGCACACACACACGCTCGCACACACACACGCTCGCACACACACACACACGCTTGTACACACACACGCTCGCACACACACACACGCACGTACACACACACGCACGTACACACACACACGCTCGCACACACACACACGCTCGTACACACACACGCTCGCACACACACACGCACACACACACACACACACGCTCGTACACACACACGCTCGCACACACACACACGCACGTACACACACACGCTCGCACACACACACACGCTCGCACACACACACACGCTCGTACACACACACACGCTCGCACACACACACGCACGTACACACACACGCTCGCACACACACACACACACGCACGTACACACACACGCTCGCACACACACACGCTCGCACACACACACACGCACGTACACACACACGCTCGCACACACACACACGCACGTACACACACACGCTCGCACACACACACGCACGTACACACACAAACGTGAACATAAAGGCACAGGACAGATTTAGAATAAACAGTAACACAGCTCTATAGAGTAACTGTGGTTCACAATATTACACAGAAACAAATTTACCCTCTGATGATGACCCCACGGATGACTGATCTGCAAAACATAAAAGACAGTGGTGAGAGAAAGTCCAGGTCTGGTGGGCCTGAGACTGGGCCTGAGGCTGGGCCTGAGACTGGGCCTGAGGCTGGGCCTGAGGCTGGGCCTGAGGCTGGGCCTGAGGATGGAGCTGGACCTGGGGCTGAGCCTGAGACTGGGCCTGAGACTGGGCCTGAGGATGGAGCTGGGCCTGGGGCTGAGACTGGGCCTGGGGCTGGGCCTGAGGATGGAGCTGGGCCTGGGGCTGAGACTGGGCCTGGGGCTGAGGATGGAGCTGGGCCTGGGCCTGAGGCTGGGGCTGGGCCTGAGGCTGGGCCTGAGGATGGAGCTGGGCCTGGGGCTGAGACTGGGCCTGGGCCTGAGGCTGGGCCTGACTGGAGCACTAGAGAAACCTCAGTGGAGACCAGAGGGGTTTCTCTCTCCCTAAGGGGGGTTTCTCTCTCTCCCTGAGGGGGGGTTTCTCTCTCTCCCTAAGGGGGGTTTCTCTCTCTCCCTGAGGGGGGGTTTCTCTCTCTCCCTAAGGGGGGTTTCTCTCTCTCCCTGAGGGGGGTTTCTCTCTCCCTGGGGGGGTTTCTCTCTCTCCCTGAGGGGGGTTTCTCTCTCTCCCTGAGGGGGGTTTCTCTCTCCCTAAGGGGGTTTCTCTCTCTCCCTGAGGGGGGTTTCTCTCTCCCTAAGGGGGGGTTTCTCTCTCCCTAAGGGGGGTTTCTCTCTCTCCCTGAGGGGGGTTTCTCTCTCTCCCTGAGGGGGGGTTTCTCTCTCTCCCTGAGGGGGGTTTCTCTCTCCCTGGGGGGGTTTCTCTCTCTCCCTGAGGGGGTTTCTCTCTCTCCCTGAGGGGGGTTTCTCTTTCCTGAGGGGGGTTTCTCTCTCCCTGAGGGGGGTTTCTCTCTCCCTGAGGGGGGTTACTCTCTCCCTGAGGGGGGTTTCTCTCTCTCCCTGAGGGGGTTTCTCTCTCCCTGAGGGGGGTTTCTCTCTCCCTGAGGGGGGTTTCTCTTTCCTGAGGGGGGTTCTCTCTCTCCCTGAGGGGGGTTCTCTCTCTCCCTGAGGGGGGTTACTCTCTCCCTGAGGGGGGTTTCTCTCTCTCCCTGAGGGGGGTTTCTCTCTCCCTGAGGGGGGTTTCTCTCTCCCTGAGGGGGGTTTCTCTCTCTCCCTGAGGGGGGTTTCTCTCTCTCCCTGAGGGGGGTTTCTCTCTCTCCCTGAGGGGGGTTTCTCTCTCCCTGAAGGGGGTTTCTCTCTCTCCCTGAGGGGGGTTTCTCTCTCTCCCTGAGGGGGGTTTCTCTCTCCCTGAGGGGGGTTTCTCTCTCCCTGAGGGGGGTTTCTCTCTCTCTCCCTGAGGGGGGTTTCTCTCTCTCCCTGAGGGGGGTTTCTCTCTCCCTGAGAACAACAGGTCAGGGGTCTCAGCAGCATCACTCGTACACGGACAAAGCAGGAACACTCACACTTCCTTTTCTCTGTTGTTTCACTAGCGTACGACAACGAGCACTTCTCATCTACAGTACACACACATCTGTACCCAGCTGATTCCCCAGCAGCAACACACTCACTTACACTCAGATACACATAAACACACAAACAAAAGGACAGACACAAATACACAAAGGTTAAAAAAAACACAAACACACTTGTGATTATGTAAGGTAGCACACCTAAAGATACAAACACACACACATCACCTTTGTTGAATTACCTGCATGAGTGGTGGAGGTCCACAGGCACATCCCAGCTAGCAGCACTGTGAGCATGGCAGCACCCCCCATCTCTGTCAGAGAGACAAGACAACAATTAGAGCTTTGTTTAAGGCTTTTAGAGACTCAATTAGAGCTGCAGTGATTATGCTTTGTTTAAGGCTTTTAGAGACTCAATTAGAGCTGCAGTGATTATGCTTTGTTTAAGGCTTTTAGAGACTCAATTAGAGCTGCAGTGATTATGCTTTGCTTAAGGCTTTTAGAGACTCAATTAGAGCTGCAGTGATTATGCTTTGTTTAAGGCTTTTAGAGACTCAATTAGAGCTGCAGTGATTATGCTTTGTTTAAGGCTTTTAGAGACTCAATTAGAGCTGCAGTGATTATGCTTTGTTTAAGGCTTTTAGAGACTCAATTAGAGCTGCAGTGATTATGCTTTGTTTAAGGCTTTTAGAGACTCAATTAGAGCTGCAGTGATTATGCTTTGTTTAAGGCTTTTAGAGACTCAATTAGAGCTGCAGTGATTATGCTTTGTTTAAGGCTTTTAGAGACTCAATTAGAGCTGCAGTGATTATGCTTTGTTTAAGGCTTTTAGAGACTCAATTAGAGCTGCAGTGATTATGCTTTGTTTAAGGCTTTTAGAGACTCAATTAGAGCTGCAGTGATTATGCTTTGTTTAAGGCTTTTAGAGACTCAATTAGAGCTGCAGTGATTATGCTTTGTTTAAGGCTTTTAGAGACTCAATTAGAGCTGCAGTGATTATGCTTTGTTTAAGGCTTTTAGAGACTCAATTAGAGCTGCAGTGATTATGCTTTGTTTAAGGCTTTTAGAGACTCAATTAGAGCTGCAGTGATTATGCTTTGTTTAAGGCTTTTAGAGACTCATTTAGAGCTGCAGTGATTATGCTTTGTTTAAGGCTTTTAGAGACTCAATTAGAGCTGCAGTGATTATGCTTTGCTTAAGGCTTTTAGAGACTCAATTAGAGCTGCAGTGATTATGCTTTGCTTAAGGCTTTTAGAGACTCAATTAGAGCTGCAGTGATTATGCTTTGCTTAAGGCTTTTAGAGACTCAATTAGAGCTGCAGTGATTATGCTTTGTTTAAGGCTTTTAGAGACTCAATTAGAGCTGCAGTGATTATGCTTTGTTTAAGGCTTTTAGAGACTCAATTAGAGCTGCAGTGATTATGCTTTGCTTAAGGCTTTTAGAGACTCAATTAGAGCTGCAGTGATTATGCTTTGCTTAAGGCTTTTAGAAACTCAATTAGAGCTGCAGTGATTATGCTTTGCTTAAGGCTTTTAGAGACTCAAAGAAAGAATGTTGGAACACAGTTCTCTCTCACATGCAGTTTCATAAGCTCCTACGCAGCTTCATAACTAACGTCAACTTCCAGGTTTCCTCTCATCTCCCCTCTCTCTCGCTCTCTCTATATCTATTTCTATTCTCTCCCTCTCTGTCTTAGCTCCTATCAATCTGTCCTCCCACTCTCACTGTCTGAGTGTGACAGCCAGGCCTGGCTGTGGTGGCTGAGCTGAGTGGGCATGTCTGCCAAAAAGAACACCAAATGGAACCAGATGCAGCCAGATCCATGCAGCTCTAGCCCAGCAAACAGTCAACTTACCTACAGCCTTCCAATGGAGTCCCCAATTTGGTTTCCAGCTAACGCTATGACAACATGGGCCCCAGCTGGTGGTCGGAGTCATACAGCCCCAGTCAGTTAGACCCCAGTCTGTCAGCAGAGGAAGTTGTGAAAAACAATAACAGAGCGAGCGCCAGGCCCAGGGTCCAGTCAGTCTGCCTGCTCTGTAATTACAGTAGGTGATGGGAGAGGAGAGGGGGCTTTGTGTGTGTCCAGCCCATGTGTCTGTGTGTGAGTGTGTCTGTGGGTCTGTGTGTGTGTGTCTATGTGTGTGTCTGTGTGTGTCTGTCTGTTTGAGTGTGTGTGTCTAGGTATGTGTGTGTGTGTAGCTGCCCCGGCCCAGACTCAGGCCAGTCAGCTCCATGGCTGCCCGGCTCACAGTTGCAATGCTTGCTGCCATTGAGAGGCCACACCCTGGCTGGCCCGTCACAGAGGGAGACTCAGGTCAGCTCATTGTGTGTGTGTGTGTGTGTGTGTGTGGGGGGGGGGGGGCACTTCTGTGGGTCACGCAAGCTAGAGAGGCTAGAGGCTGGGGAATGGGTTTCTTTGGCCTGTCACGTCTGGAGGAAACCTGGCACCATCCCTACAGTGAAGCATGGTGGTGGCAGCATCATGCTGTGGGAATGTTTTTCAGCGACAGGCACTGTGAGACTAGTCAGGAATGAGGCAAAGATGAACGGAGCAAAGTACAGAGAGATCCTTGATGAAAACCTGCTCCAGAGCACTCAGGACCTCAGACTGGGGTGAAGGTTCACCTTCCAACAGGACAACGACCCTAAGCACAAAGCCAAGACAACGCAGGAGTGGCTTCGGGGCAAGTCTCTGAATGTCATTGAGAGGCCCAGCCAGAGCCCGGACTTGAACCCGATCGAACATCTCTGGAGAGACCTGAAAATAGCTGTGCAGTGACGCTCCCCATCCAACCTGACAGAGCTTGAGAGGATCTGCAGAGAAGAATTGGAGAAACTCCCCAAATACAGATGTGCCAAGCTTGTAGTGTCATATCCAAGAAGACTCCAGGCTGTAATCGCTGCCAAAGGCTCTTCAACAAAGTAAAGGGTCTGAATATTTATGTAAATGTGATATTTCATTTTTTTATTTGTAATGCATGTGTAAAAATGTCTAAAAACCTGTTTTTGCTTTGTCATTATGGGGTATTGTGTGTATGTAGATTGATGAGGAAAGAATACAATTTAATCAATTTTAGAATAAGGCTGTAACATATCAACATGTGTAAAAAGTCAAGGGGTCTGAATATTCCGGACTCTGACATTGCTTGTTCTGATATTTCTTAAAATAAATTTGTGGGATTTGTGTGTATTGTTTTGTATTGCTAGGTATTACTAGAAACACAAGCATTTCGCTGCACCTGCGATACCATCTGCAAATATGTGTACGCGACCAATAAATCATTTGATTTGATCTGTGGGGCTCTAGCTCAACTCAAGCACCTTCACATGATACAAATCCAGTAATGTCAATTCTAGAACACCAAGGAGTCCCGGTTTGGCATTAAGGTACAAGGCCACAAAGGGTTCTGAGTTCCACAGCCCTACCACAATACGTCTCCAAGCCAATCCGTGGTGCATCACTACACACTGGCTAGCAGAGAGTTTGTTAGCATTTCCTGTATGACGCATCCCTTGAGAAAAGCCCAGCAGATGAAACCTCAGGGCTACCTTACATTTAATTGAATAGTAACTGTTAAGTTTTTGGGATATGCATGCACCCCATTCATTACTGTATCATGCAGCAACCGACATATCAGCTGTGTTTTAATCTGAGGGCCTTTAGGAAGACAAACATTGTGTAAACACAGCTCCACCCATTGAATTGGCCTATTCTCTATGGAGGAGCACTACCCCTACTGTCTCTGATTCCTTCTCTAGTTCAGATCTCCCTCCTCCACCGCAGACAGGTCAGAGGCAGCCCAGTCACACACGCAAGTTTGTTTTACTATCCTAAAATAGCCTTTTTCCTTGTGGGGACCGGCAAAATGTCCCCACTTGTCTGAATTGTCCTTATTTTACTAGGATAGTAAAGGATAGTAAAACCAAACACACACACACACACACACACTTCCTCTCTCTCTGTTTCCTCTTGTTTGTCTCCACTCTGTTCACAACACCACGGTCTTTACTCAGACCTATGGGAAAACACAGGGAAGCATCTCAGTCCCATCTCTCAATCCATCTGGATTACATAGATGTTGTGGTGGTGGGGGAAGGAAAGTTCCATCTGGATTACATAGATGTTGTGGTGGTGGAGGAAGGAAAGTTCCATCTGGATTACATAGATGTTGTGGTGGTGGGGGAAGGAAAGTTCCATCTGGATTACACAGTGTAGATGTTGTGGTGGTGGGGGAAGGAAAGTTCCATCTGGATTACATAGATGTTGTGGTGGTGGGGGAAGGAAAGTTCCATCTGGATTACATAGATGTTGTGGTGGTGGGGGAAGGAAAGTTCCATCTGGATTACATAGATGTTGTGGTGGTGGGGGAAGGAAAGTTCCATCTGGATTACATAGATGTTGTGGTGGTGGGGGAAGGAAAGTTCCATCTGGATTACATAGATGTTGTGGTGGTGGGGGAAGGAAAGTTCCAACTGGATTACATAGTGTAGATGTTGTGGTGGTGGGGGAAGGAAAGTTCCATCTGGATTACATAGTGTAGATGTTGTGGTGGTGGGGGAAGGAAAGTTCCATCTGGATTACACAGTGTAGATGTTGTGGTGGTTGGAGAAGGAAAGTTCCATCTGGATTACACAGTGTAGATGTTGTGGTGGTTGGGGAAGGAAAGTTCCATCTGGATTACACAGTGTAGATGTTGTGGTGGTTGGGGAAGGAAAGTTCCATCTGGATTACATAGATGTTGTGGTGGTGGGGGAAGGAACGTTCCATCTGGATTACATAGATGTTGTGGTGGTGGAGGAAGGAAAGTTCCATCTGGATGACACAGTGTAGATGTTGTGGTGGTGGGAAGGAAAGTTCCATCTGGATTACATAGTGTAGATGTTGTGGTGGTGGGGGAAGGAAAGGTCCATCTGGATTACACAGTGTAGATGTTGTGGTGGTGGGAAGGAAAGTTCCATCTGGATTACACAGTGTAGATGTTGTGGTGGTGGGGGAAGGAAAGTTCCATCTGGATTACACAGTGTAAATGTTGTGGTGGTGGGGGAAGGAAAGTTCCATCTGGATTACACAGTGTAAATGTTGTGGTGGTGGGGGAAGGAAAGGTCCATCTGGATTACACAGTGTAGATGTTGTGGTGGTGGGGGAAGGAAAGGTCCATCTGGATTACACAGTGTAGATGTTGTGGTGGTGGGGGAAGGAAACGTCCATCTGGATTACACAGTGTAAATGTTGTGGTGGTGGGAAGGAAAGTTCCATCTGGATGACACAGTGTAGATGTTGTGGTGGTGGGGGAAGGAAAGTTCCATCTGGATTACACAGTGTAAATGTTGTGGTGGTGGGAAGGAAAGTTCCATCTGGATTACACAGTGTAAATGTTGTGGTGGTCGGAAGGAAAGTTCCATCTGGATGACACAGTGTAGATGTTGTGGTGGTGGGGGAAGGAAACGTCCATCTGGATTACACAGTGTAGATGTTGTGGTGGTGGGGGCAGGAAAGGTCCATCTGGATTACATAGTGTAGATGTTGTGGTGGTTGGAGAAGGAAAGCTCCATCTGGATTACACAGTGTAGATGTTGTGGTGGTGGGAAGGAAAGTTCCATCTGGATTACACAGTGTAAATGTTGTGGTGGTGGGAAGGAAAGTTCCATCTGGATTACACAGTGTAGATGTTGTGGTGGTGGGGGCAGGAAAGTTCCATCTGGATTACACAGTGTAGATGTTGTGGTGGTGGGAAGGAAAGTTCCATCTGGATTACACAGTGTAGATGTTGTGGTGGAGGGAAGGAAAGTTCCATCTGGATTACACAGTGTAATTATTGTTGTGGTGGGAAGGAAAGTTCCATCTGGATTACACAGTGTAGATGTTGTGGTGGTGGGGGAAGGAAAGTTCCATCTGGATGACACAGTGTAGATGTTGTGGTGGTGGGGGAAGGAAAGTTCCATCTGGATTATATCCTGCCTGTTTGGCCCTGTCCGGGGGTATCATCGGATGGGGCCACAGTGTCTTCTGATCCCTCCTGTCTCAGCCTCCAGTATTTATGCTGCAGTAGTTTATGTGTCGGGGGGCTAGGGTCAGTCTGTTACATCTGGAGTATTCTCTTGTCTTATCCGGTGTCCTGTGTGAATGTAAATATGCTCTCTCTAATTCTCTCTTTCTCTCTTTCTTTCTTTCTCTCGGAGGACCTGAGCCCTAGGACCATGCCTCAGGACTACCTGGCATGATGACTCCTTGCTGTCCCCAGTCCACCTGGCCATGCTGCTGCTCCAGTTTCAACTGTTCTGCCTGCGGCTACGGAACCCTGACCTGTTCACCGGACGTGCTTGTTGCACCCTCGACAATTACTATGATTATTATTATTTGACCATGCTGGTCATTTACGAACATTTTAACATCTTGACCATGTTCTGTTATAATATCCACCCGGCACAGCCAGAAGAGGACTGGCCACCCCTCATAGCCTGGTTCCTCTCTAGGTTTCTTCCTAGGTTTTTGGCCTTTCTCAGGAGTTTTTCCTAGGGAGTTTTTCCCAGCCACCGTGCTTCTTTCACATGCATTGCTTGCTGTTTGGGGTTTTAGGCTGGGTTTCTGTACAGCACTTTGAGATTTCAGCTGATGTACGAAGGGCTATATAAATAAATTTGATTTGATTTTGATTTGATTTGATTACACAGTGTAAATGTTGTGGTGGTGGGAAGGAAAGTTCCATCTGGATGACACAGTGTAGATGTTGTGGTGGTGGGGGAAGGAAAGTTCCATCTAGATTACACAGTGTAAATGTTGTGGTGGTGGGAAGGAAAGTTCCATCTGGATTACACAGTGTAAATGTTGTGGTGGTGGGAAGGAAAGTTCCATCTGGATTACACAGTGTAAATGTTGTGGTGGTGGGAAGGAAAGTTCCATCTGGATTACACAGTGTAAATGTTGTGGTGGTGGGAAGGAAAGTTCCATCTGGATTACACAGTGTAGATGTTGTGGTGGTGGGGGCAGGAAAGTTCCATCTGGATTACACAGTGTAGATGTTGTGGTGGTGGGAAGGAAAGTTCCATCTGGATTACACAGTGTAGATGTTGTGGTGGTGGGAAGGAAAGTTCCATCTGGATTACACAGTGTAAATGTTGTGGTGGTGGGAAGGAAAGTTCCATCTGGATGACACAGTGTAGATGTTGTGGTGGTGGGGGAATGAAAGTTCCATCTGGATTACACAGTGTAAATGTTGTGGTGGTGGGAAGGAAAGTTCCATCTGGATGACACAGTGTAGATGTTGTGGTGGTGGGGGAAGGAAAGTTCCATCTGGATTACACAGTGTAAATGTTGTGGTGGTGGGAAGGAAAGTTCCATCTGGATTACACAGTGTAAATGTTGTGGTGGTGGGAAGGAAAGTTCAATCTGGATGACACAGTGTAGATGTTGTGGTGGTGGGAAGGAAAGTTCCATCTGGATTACATAGTGTAGATGTTGTGGTGGTGGGGGAAGGAAAGGTCCATCTGGATTACACAGTGTAGATGTTGTGGTGGTGGGGGAAGTAAAGGTCCATCTGGATTACACAGTGTAGATGTTGTGGTGGTGGGGGAAGGAAAGGTCCATCTGGATTACACAGTGTAGATGTTGTGGTGGTGGGGGAAGGAAACGTCCATCTGGATTACACAGTGTAGATGTTGTGGTGGTGGGGGCAGGAAAGGTCCATCTGGATTACATAGTGTAGATGTTGTGGTGGTGGGAGAAGGAAAGCTCCATCTGGATTACACAGTGTAGATGTTGTGGTGGTGGGAAGGAAAGTTCCATCTGGATTACACAGTGTAAATGTTGTGGTGGTGGGAAGGAAAGTTCCATCTGGATTACACAGTGTAGATGTTGTGGTGGTGGGGGCAGGAAAGTTCCATCTGGATTACACAGTGTAGATGTTGTGGTGGTGGGAAGGAAAGTTCCATCTGGATTACACAGTGTAGATGTTGTGGTGGTGGGAAGGAAAGTTCCATCTGGATTACACAGTGTAGATGTTGTGGTGGTGGGAAGGAAAGGAACAGCTGCATTTTCCTCCATTGAGCCACTATAGGCCTAAACAACTGGCCCGATGTATTTAACTTTGTAAGACAATTTACTGTATAGGATCAGATTACAGAATCTTTGTTATTCAGCTAATATTTTTCCCCACAGTATCTGTTGATTAGTAAAGTCTTTACAGCTTTAACCCTGTGATTGTTGTGACTCGGCTTGTTATGATGAGAGAGAGACTGGGAGTCTGGTATGTCTAATTGTATCTGCATTAGACAGACATGGCAAAGCAAGGCTTAGTGGTCTGTCTGTAAGGTTCAATTACTGAGTGCATCACAAATGGCACCTTATTACAAATTTAGTGCACTACTTTTGACCAGGCTCCAGTTAACCACACCTGGCTCCCTGGTACAGTTAACCACACCTGGCTCCCTGGTACAGTTAACCACACCTGGCTCCCTGGTACAGCTAAACACACCTGGCTCCCTGGTACAGTTAACCACACCTGGCTCCCTGGTACAGTTAACCACACCTGGCTCCCTGGCACAGTTAACCACGCCTGGCTCCCTGGTACAGTTAACCACACCTGGATCCCTGGTACAGTTAACCACACCTGGCTCCCTGGTACAGTTAACCACACCTGGCTCCCTGGTACAGTTAACCACACCTGGATCCCTGGTACAGTTAACCACACCTGGCTCCCTGGTACAGTTAACCACACCTGGCTCCCTGGTACAGTTAACCACACCTGGATCCCTGGTACAGTTAACCACACCTGGATTCCTGGTACAGTTAACCACACCTGGCTCCCTGGTACAGCTAAACACACCTGGCTCCCTGGTACAGTTAACCACACCTGGCTCCCTGGTACAGTTAACCACACCTGGCTCCCTGGTACAGTTAACCACACCTGGCTCCCTGGTACAGTTAACCACACCTGGCTCCCTGGTACAGCTAAACACACCTGGCTCCCTGGTACAGTTAACAACACCTGGCTCCCTGGTACAGTTAACCACACCTGGCTCCCTGGTACAGTTAACCACACCTGGCTCCCGGGGACAGTTAACCACGCATGGCTCCCTGGTACAGTTAACCACACCGGGATCCCTGATACAGTTAACCACACCTGGCTCCCTGGTACAGTTAACCACACCTGGCTCCCTGGTACAGTTAACCACACCTGGCTCCCTGGTACAGTTAACCACACCTGGCTCCTCTACTACAGATGGCTCATCATAATAGCCCACATAACACTTAAAAAGATTACTGATGATGGGGAAGATAAAGTGTTGAGTACGAGTGATGATCAAGGAACAGTTTTGACTTTATATCTTAATGAATAAGATTACATGGACGGGGGACCTGATCCTAGATCAGCACTCCTACTCTGAAACCCCTTATGAATGAGGCCCTTGATCTAGGATCATGTCCCCCGCTCATATAATCATATTCATTATTATCTAAAAGGCAAACCTGGTCTTAGATCGGCATGACTGTTACTCTGACACTGCCTTATGAATATGGGCTCTGGGTTTTGCTTTCAATAGACTCAATAACGGCCCATGTTTTGAAATGTTCTATTCTGTAACCTGAACCATGCTTTATCTTGGTATGAATAGTTAATATGTAGAAGTCATGTTTATCTAACACATTTCTTCTCTTCTCTTTGTCCTCCACTCCTTTAATTCGAAAGAGAAGTTCTCAAATAAATATTTAGTTCTCAAAGGATATATCCAGATATTTTTTAAATACTGAGAAACTGGTAAATGTCCAACTATATTATTAAAGTATGATAACATGGTTTTATCAGGACATTTTTCTTAATTGAAAAGCCCGTTTGTACACTAACTTAGTCCATAAATGACAAGGATAATGCTCAATGTCACTGCTGGAGACATTCTAGAGTGGAAAGATTTGAAGGTGTTCTATCCAATAAGCGCCGCTGTGGTTCAGAGTTGTCCGTTGTGGTCCAGGTGTGACATATGTCAGTTAGCCATTATAAACCGGGTGGTTTGAGCCCTGAATGCTGTTGGGCTGAAAGCCGTGGTATATTAGACCTTATACCACGGGTATCACACACAATTACTTGTTTACTGTTGTAATTACGTTGGTAAACAGTTTATAATAGCAATAAGGCACCTTGGGGATTTGTGGTATATGGCCAATATAGCACGACTAAGGGCTGTATCCAGGCACTCCTGCGTTACGTCGTACATAAGAACAGACTTTAACCGTGGTATATTGTCCATATACCACACCTCGTCGGGCATTATTGCTTAATTAGAGGTAGCATACGTGATTTACCAGCATCCACCTGTTCATTCTCACAATATTAGGAAATCCTAGCCTACAACAGATACTTGTAATAACTAAATGTTCCCAGTTATTAGAAAAGCAATCCACACCGAGACAAAATGTAAACGAATAGGCAACAGCTCTCACAAATGTCAGATTGAATGTGACTTTTACCAGTTTTTTCCTTCTATGCGCAGCTCTCTTTCCTCTTGCTTTTCACGAGGAAGCCAAATGGTGTACCATGGAAATGCACCACGTTTGTCCCATATTAAAAACGAAATATATATTTTAAAGTTTTAAAAGACACCCAAAAGTCATGTATTAGATACGTCTTCACTCGTGTGTCAACCTTTGAGTTCAGTGAACGCTTTTAGTTCCAAATGTTCAACCCTAAAATCTCCCCACATCCTTTCCCCTTTCGATGCTGATCAGCCACTACACCGACTGTTCCTCTGAACCGTTTCGGGCTCTTAAAACTATGTCACATATCCAATAAAAACGATTCTAAACTGAAACTCCAAAATATCTGACGAAAAATGAGCGATCCTTATGTCCGAGATATAGTCCGTCCAAGTTGAACATATTTGTCTCGTCTGAAGCGCGACACAATGACCCTGTATCTCGGGCTAAAATCTTCCACTGATAAACCGAAAGCACGAAAGCTGGAACATAGTCTTCTGCTTTTAAAGAACTTAACGAACACAATTAAATAACTTCTCAAACGGCTAATATCTCCATCTCGATAAAGTATCCTACGTAGAATGCCTAGGAACCTAACTCTGCTCTGTTCCTGATTCATGCGCAATATCAAGCCTACGGAGATTTTAAATACACTATTTCGTCCCACCCCTCATTGTCCTGGAAGGGATCTGGCTGGAATGTGCTCTCAGAGCACTTTTCCTGTTTCTGCAAAGCATCGATTTTTTCTTCTGGTTTTCGCACTTGTAGCCTGGCGTCTCTGAATACTGCAATTACAGAGTTACAGATGTGGCTTTGGGTCTGCACTATATAGGGAATAGGGTGCCATTTGGGACATAATATGTAAATTTGCTCCCTACCCCTACTGTTACCCCCATGGATGATGATGTCAGTGGTATTACAGCTGGTATCCGGCCTCCTTCCTCTGTTGTGTTACACCAACAAATACTATTTTTGAACACACATTGTATCGAATATGTTACTATATTAGGCTCATATCCTCCTCAAAAGGACAGTCGGAGCTCTAGGGGAATATTTCACTATTTTAACCAGGTCACCCTGGCTAACAAAAAACTCTGAGTGATATCTCTCTTCATTGGTGTAATATAAATTCCCTTCCTTGTTCGCATGGATGGCCCTTAATCTATCTGCTAGGCCTATGTACAGCTGCTACACAGCTGGGAGGCCTCACACCAGCAGTCTAAGGGAAGATAGAGCAATTTGCTCTTCTTCTTTTCATCGGCAGCATGTATGTTTCCTTCTGCCCATTACAATTGTGAGAGGTTGAGATCCAGGTTGTTCTCAGCATTCTTTCAGAGCCAGGCAACACCACAGATATCAGAAGGACATCTCATTCTATTTCTTTGGGCTGCCCAGTTTGTCTCTTTTCTTTCCAGGCTATGCTGAAAGTCTTTGTTATTTGTGCAATAATCGCACAGAGAGAGGATGGAGAAATCCTGTTAATATGATGAACTTCAACAGAATAGAGAAAGTCTGAGTAATCTGTTTTCCTTCGACAGCCAACAGTCATTTCTTTCCAAAGAAGTTGAGCACTTTTCTAATTTTAAACTGAAGACCACATCCTGATGAAAATACCTGTCATAAATAAATATGCTTCTGTACAGTTTCATAATGCGCTGTGCAACCATTTTCTGAGTCATAAAAAACACGAGTCATCATGGAAATGCATAAACAGTCTGTGATATTCAGTATGTACATCCTGTCTGAGGACTCCCAGTCTCAGAGTGCATCACAAATGGCACCCTATTCCCTATTGAACAGGGCTCATAGGGCTCTGCTCAGAAGTAGTGCACTACATAGGGAATAGGGTGCCATTTGGGAGGTAACCTCAGTCTTTAGTCACAGGTGTTTGACTGTTCGTTTGTCTGTTTGTTTTTCCTAATTGGTCTTGTTAGTTTATTTTCTAGACTGTTATTTATGGTCTGGAGATAGCATCTAATAAAAATAGCTTAATTCATCATTTATTCAATCAAACCCTTTCTATTTTTTCTCCTTCTTATGACACAGCTCGGAAGTAACTGGACTTTTACGTCCACTGATCCCAAGTCAGACGTAAAAAACACTGAATCCTAAAATCTTTCATTGTCTCGATCCTTTACTCTTTCCATGGGGATCAAGCTCAGTGGGCTATTTATGCTTTGGTGCTTCTCTTAACTTTTTGTTAAAAAAAGACTGTTCTGCTCCAATAAAAAAAACTGAACTGAATATCCAAGAAACATTGATGGGAACCCTCCTAAATATGTCAGAGATATGTTCCAAGTTGACCAGATTTGTCTCGTCTCAAGAGTGGCGCAGTGACGCTTTATCTCGGGCAAAAAATCTTTCACTGAAAACCGAAAACACTAAGTTTGGGTCTGGAACACTAGGCGTCAGTCTACCACTTTGAAATAACTTCACAAACAACCCCATCGCCCCCTCTCAATAAAGTACGTAGCCTGCCTATGAACCTAACTTGTTCCTGATTCAAGTGTAAGATAAGCCCTACAGAGATGATTGTTTTGAACGGAGTCTGGCTGGATCGTGCTCTCATAGTGGTTTTCCTGTTTCTGGCAAACCTGTTATTTACTCCTCTGGTTCTCCCCATGTAACCTGGCTTCTCTGAATACTGCAATTAAAGGGTTACAGATGTGGCTTTGGTGTCTCTCAATGATGGGAGTCGAAGATAGACTGTTGTAAATGCTTTAACTACAGCACATAAAGCATCAAGCAGACATTTTTGCTCTTGAACTTAAATTATAACTTGATTATTAGGCCTATGTGTGTGTGTGTGTGTGTGGGGGGGGGGGGGGGGGGGTAATGCTCACTGTCTTGGTATCATTAACAAAGTAATATTGACCTGAGGTTGTTGTTCCCAGTGGGACGTTAGAAGAGCAGCTGTCCAACGGCATGGCGCTTCCTGAGGACGCTGACTGGACCCCAAGACAGACAGAGGTCCATCCCAAATGGCACCATATTAGCTATTTAGTGCACTATACTTTTGGGAATAGGGTACTTCTTGCCCACTGAGCAAGTAGTGGAATATATAGTAAATAGGGTGCCATTCAGGACGCAGCTCTGACTGAGTAAGCCAGTCCCACATCAATCCCTACTCTTACCCATTGGACGTAACACTTCACTGGTTGCAGATCTGACTCATGGGCGATGACACACTCACTGTCCATGGTACTGCAATTGGTGTCCGGTCACCATCCCCTTTAGTGTTACAGAAACAAATATGAAAACTATTTTTGAACACACACATACACCACAAACCCCAGAGGTGCCTTATTGCTATTATAAACTGGTTACCAACGTAATAAGAGCAGTAAAAATACGTGTTTTGTCATACCCATGGTATACGGTCTGATATACCACGACTGTCAGCCAATCAGCATTCAGGGCTCGAACCTAGAGCTTTGGGAAATATTGCACCATTTTGGCCAGCTTTGGTTATTATGAAATATCCTAGAAAAGGAAGTCTGCAAGGCCTACAGTCTAAATCTAATAAATGCAGCTATCTAGATCCAGTGGAACACTTTATCTAATACTGAACTGTTAATCTTCCACCATGATCCAAATATGGCTGCCTCCTTTATGGGAACGCTGAATTACATTGAAGCGTGGGTGAGATATTTTCTTCTCAGTAATGTGAATTTCTTGTTCTCATGGCCCTTAATCTATCCTCTTGGGCTGTGTACAGATACACACACAGCTGGTAACCCTCAAATCAACTGTTTTAGCAAAGAGAGAGCAAACTGTTATTTTTCCTTCCCAAAATGAATCTGTGAGATGTTGAGATCCGGGTAGCTTCCGACATTCTTTCAGCACCAGCTAGGCAGCACCAGAAAAATAGAATGATATCATTCTATTTCTAAGGACAGCACAGTTTGTTTTGTTGTTGTGCAATAATCTCACAGAGAGAGGAGGGAGAATTAAAACCTGTTTAGGATTTTATTCAATAGAATAGAGAGACAGGCAATGTCTGCTTCAAAAAGAAGTTGAGCACTTTTCTAATTTTAAACTAAAGAGCACATCCTGAATGAAAATACCTGTGAAAAATAAATGTACTTGTGTACAGTAACATAATGTGCCATGCAGCCATTTTTCTAAGTTATAGAAAACATGAGTCATCATGGAAATGCATAAACTCTCTGTGATATACAGTATGTATCTCCTGTCTGAGGACTCCCAGTCACAAATGGCACCCTATTCCCTATTGAACAGGGCCCATAAGGGCTCTGGTCAGAAGTAGTGCGCTACGTGGGGAATACGTGGGGAATAGGTTGCCATTTTCTCTCTGACATCTATAGGGCTTTTATTTTGATGTAGACTGTATATTGACTAGTTCCCCAACTGCAAAGGGGAACTGAGACAAATATTGTAGAGATACTTTGAGAAAGTTTCATTGGGTTTATCTTGGTAGGTTGATCTACTTACATGAAAAGTTGATGAGTGTCTTTTGTAAATTTAGAAATTCTTGCTTTAGTTTTGATCTTATTCCTCCTATTTGTCTGTTTGTTTTACCTAATTGATCTTGTTTGTTTATTTTATAGACTGATATTTATGGTCTGGAGATAGTTCTTAGCATCTTATAAAAATAGCTTTATTCAAACAAATCATTCCTATTCTTTTGATAGGTCGTAAGTAACTGAACTTTTAGATCTGACTTGGGGTCAGTGGAGGTTAAACACTGGCTGCAATATAGCTGGAGGTACAGGTACCTTTACCCAAACGGACGAAAATCCGATCTAAAACATTAAGTATTGTCTCCTGAGTGGCGCAGTGGTCTAAGGCACTGCATCGCAGTGCTTGAAGCGTCACTACAGACCTGGGTTCGATCCCAGGCTGTGTCACAACCGGTCGTGACCGGGAGTCCCATAGGGTGATGCACAATTGGCCCATTGTCATCCGGGTTAGGGGATGGTTTGGCCTGGGGGGCTTTACTTGGGGTGTTTCCTCTGACACATTGGTGCAAATGGCTTCTGGGTTAAGTGGGCGGGTGTTAAGAAGCACGGTTTGGTGGGTCATGTTTCAGGGGACGCATGACTCAACCCTCTCCCGACCCCATTGGGGAGTTGCAGCGATGAGACAAGATCGAAATCATGAAATTGGGGAGAAAAAAGGGGGTAAAATACAAAAAAGCCCCATTAAGTATTACAAAAGACATCTGCACAATGACTTGGAGGATTATTGGCCCAGTGGACATTACCCCTCCCATGTATTGCGTCCTTTGGCTTATGCCGCTACCTATGGTTAGGTCGTGTGGTTACGCCCCATGGTTACAGACATATCTATAGTTAGTTGCTATGGTTACAGACATATGGTTACAGACGTATTGTTAGTCTTTATGGTTACACCCCATGGTTACAGATGTATATATATTTAGGCTGTATGGTTACGCCCCATGGTTACAGATGTATCTATATTTAGGCTGTGTGTTTACGCCCCATGGTTACAGATGTATCTATATTTAGGCTGTATAATATATGGGTAAAAAAAAGTCAACTCTGAATATCCCTTTGAGCATGGTAAAGTTAATAATTACACTTTGGATGGTGTATCAATACATCCAGTCACTACAAAGATACAGGCATCCTTCCTAACTCAGTTGCCAGAGAGGAAGGAAACTGCTCAAGGATTTCACCATGAGGCCAATGGGGATTTTAAACGAGTTACAGAGTTAAATGGCTGATATGAGAAAACTGAGGATGGATCAACAACATTGTAATTACTCCACAATACTAACCCAAATGACAGAGTGAAAAGAAGGAAGCCTGTACATATTGCAAATATTCCAAAACATGCATCCTGTTTGCAATAACACACAAAAGTAATACTGCAAAAAATGTGTCAAAGAAATTAACTTTTATCCTGAATACAAAGTGTTATGTTTGAGGCAAATCCAACACAACACATCACTGAGTACCACTCTTCATATTTTCAAGCATGGTGGTGGTTGCATCCTGTTATGGGAATACTTGTCATCAGCAATGACTTGGACGTTTTTTAGGATAAAAAGAAAAGGAATAGAGCTAAGCACAGGCAAAGTCCCAGAGGAAAACCTGGTTCAGTCTGCTTTCCAACAGACACTGGAAGACAAATCCACCTTTCAGCAGGACAATAACCTAAAACGCAAGGCCAAATATACACTGGAGTTACTTACCAAGACGATATTGAATGCTCCTGAGTTGCCTAGTTACAGTTTGGACTTAAAACGTCTTGAAAATCTATGGCAAGACTTGAAAATGGCTGTCTAGCAATGATCAACAACCAACTTGACAGAGCTTGAATAATAAAATATATACAATCCAGGTTTGCAAAGCTTTCAGAGACTTACCCAGAAAGTCTCTGTAATCGCTGCCAAATGTGATTCTAACATGTGTTGACTCAGGTCTTCCACACTGACATTAGAGTATTTTGTGTAGATCGTTGACAAAAAAAATGACTATTAAATCCATTTGAATCCCACTTTGTAACACAAAAAATGTGGAAAAATTCAAGGGGTGTGAATACTTTCTGAAGGTACTGTATAGTTAGGCTGTATGGTTACACCCCATGGTTACAGCTGTATCTATGGTTAGGCTGTATGGTTACACCCCATGGTTACAGCTGTATCTATGGTTAGGTTGTATGGTTACAGATGTATCAATTGTTAGGTTGTATGGTTACACCCCATGGTTACAGCTGTATCTATGGTTGGGCTGTATGGTTACACCCCATGGTTACAGCTGTATCTATGGTTAGGCTGTATGGTTACACCCCATGGTTACAGCTGAATCTATGGTTAGGTTGTATGGTTACACCCCATGGTTACAGCTGTATCTATGGTTGGGCTGTATGGTTACACCCCATGGTTACAGCTGTATCTATGGTTAGGCTGTATGGTTACACCCCATGGTTACAGCTGTATCCATGGTTAGGCTGTATGGTTACACCCCATGGTTACAGCTGAATCTATGGTTAGGTTGTATGGTTACACCCCATGGTTACAGCTGTATCTATGGTTAGGCTGTATGGTTACACCCCATAGTTACAGCTGTATCTATGGTTAGGCTGTATGGTTACACCCCATGGTTACAGCTGTATCCATGGTTAGGCTGTATGGTTACACCCCATGGTTACAGCTGTATCTATGGTTAGGTTGTATGGTTACACCCCATGGTTACAGCTGTATCTATGGTTAGGCTGTATGGTTACACCCCATGGTTACAGCTGTATCTATGGTTAGGTTGTATGGTTACACCCCATGGTTACAGCTGTATCTATGGTTAGGCTGTATGGTTATTGTCTGATCTGACTGTGACTATAATAGCACCAGTTAACAAGCTCACTGAGCTTACACACTAACCCAGCTTAACCTATAGCCAAAGCTGCTAAATCTATCGGATATAGGGGGAAGAAGGATCATCACTAAGTCACATGGATGTTGTGTTTTTAAACGTTTTAATGTTTGCTTTCGTAATAGAATATTCATTAGGCCTAGCGTATCTTTTCATATTGTAGGAGCCGTATCTGACGTCTCAATGGTTTTTGACTGGCTATAGCCACTACACATACGATTTTCTGGATCTTTGACGAGGATGATGGTGTTATTTAAAAAAAAACAGGACATACTATTAGGACAGAAATGGATTCCTACTGAATAACATCAAATTTCAGCTCCATCACAACATGTGAACTGGATCAACAAACAATGTATTCTAACTGAGCAGGTTTGTGCACCGTAATAATAAGCCACTCAGGTTTATCTTTAAGTACCTGAGCCTCATCAAAACTCAGGGGATCCCTGATATTATATTACTACTCTTGATAAAAGTCAAAAGTCCTCTCATCGGTAACAGTGTACAATCTACTTCTTTTGGAAGACAGCTAATTGGAGTACATAGGAAAACAAAGCATAGAGCAGATTGCAACTCAGATTTGCGTTGCGGTCAGACCTGGGTTCAAATACTATTCACAATCTTACAAAAACATTTAGCGTTTGCTTTAGCTTGCCTGGAGTGCCAGGTGGGTGTGGTTTGCACTTTTGGGACTTTTCTATTGTTTCCATATCAACAGGCAAGCTCTCTCAAGCACAGCTGAAGCATTTGAAATGCTTTTAAATTGTATTTGAAGCCAGGTCTGGGTGTGCTATATCTGACCATGAGGTTTATCAAACAGGCAACTCTGAAAACTTGTTCATAATCCTCCCTCATCATTTGCCTAACTCATGTTAATGTCCTGTTTCTTTTTCAGGAAGTACCTTGCTTATCAGAAATTAGATATTTCTTTGCTATGGCTCTGGTTCCTTCAGTTTCGATTGGTTAGTTAAGAACATGGAAGACCAAACAAACTCTACTGATCTTTTTAACGACTGAACTCTCAAAAATAAATAAATCATCAAAATAATTTAAAACAGAAAGAGAATTCCACATGAAAGATACATGAATAATAATGTCTAGGAATGTCCAGGCCATTACAGTCCTTACAGCAGCATATCCCGGCAGAGAGGAAAAACAGTCCATCTATTAGACTTAGTCCGGCTCAGATACTAGTTTCCACCCATGTTATTGGAGGCCCCACTGTAGGGCTGCAACTGGGCCTCCATGATGACCCCAGGCAGGTGCCACCACAGGGGAGCCGTCCCCTTGTCCGTCTTATATGACATCATCACAGTGGATACAATGGAGTTAGTAGGAGATGACAGCAAAGATGGTGGATAAATCAAGATAGTTCTCTCAGGCCGTTTATCATTGAAAAAAATTGTCTCCCATAGACACCAATGCAATAGCAACTGGGTCTGGTCTACTTAGTTATTTGACTTTCATTCAACCAGTAAACAAAACTGTGAGTGGGGTGTCTCGCTTCCTCTTCCGTATGATGACAGCACAGAGGTCGCTTTATTTTCCCAGGGTTCTGTGCTCTCACTCTGTGGCACTTTACAGACAGCAATTTAACTTGCCTTGGCAGGCTCTTTTGACTTGGCCGCCGCCTTGGCTGCCTTTTTCTTAGCTTCTTTACGTGCCTTCTCTTGCGCTTGCTTCTCTTCCTCCAACTTCTCCTTTTCCTTTTTCTTCTCCTGCTTCTCTGACTTGTACTTCCAGACCGGAGGCTCCAGGTGGCCCTTGTGCCTCTTCACCTTCTTCGCCTTCTTTGGTGTTTTGTCCTGAGACTTGGTGAAGGTGATCTTGGGGATGCAACCAGACGGGAATACAGAGTTCCGGTGGGCCATGGAACAAGGGATGAAGTATCGGATGCCGCTGGCAGCCATCGAGAGAACACTATCGCTCCGCTCCGCGTTCGAGCAGCAGTTGGCGAGCGAGAAGGAGCTCGACGACACTGGCGCAGGCGTGAAGGAACATTTCACACCGTTACTATGACACACAGAGCTTTCCTCCAGGTCCTTGCTGCTGTGCTTCTCCATCAGTTCCGGCACGGCCAGGCGCCGCTTCCCGAGCTCGGGGGGGCTTGTGGGGCAGAGGGGCCGGCAGCCAGTGGAGACTAGAGGGCTGTGGATGGATGTGGTCATCTTCACCAGGTGGTCCATCACTCCGTTGTCCTGAGGGTCCCTGGGTAAGCTAATGGTCAGGCTGTCCTTCAGACGTTGAGTCAGTGTTTTGGGGATCATGGCTTTAGAAGAAGACAGAAGATAGAAGATTACTTCTATGTAGAACACCTAGTAACATTTGTTGCATTGCAATACAGTTTGATTCAGATTTATTGTCACAAAGACACACTACAGAGAAACACACATAGCCTACGCACGCCCAATGGAGAGGTTGGATAAATGGGTCAGCCGCAGTGCAGCCCCCTTGGAGCAGTTTATAGGTTACAACAGCAGGCTACTGGACCACTGCCCACCAGCTTTTTACCAGCCAGGGCAGGGATTGGAACCGGCAACCCTCTGGTTGCTGGCCGGCCTCTCTAACCTTTGGCAACCAGCTCCTTCAGCTTGGGCCACTCAATCACGTAGCTGTCGCAGAACTGCTCGGCGATGGGGTGCGCCTGGAGAACACGGAGACGCTGCAGGACCTCGAAGCGACCCGTCTTCAGTGCCCAGTCCGTGATGCTTTTCCCTCTGACCTCATCCACTACATTGATATCTGCACCTGGACATCGGGATAGGCAGGGAGACAGAGAAACAGGAACGCACATCCAAAATGATCATAGGAGCTAGGCAAAAAGGTTAGGCACTAAAGAAATGAGGGAAACTGATCAAGATTAGATTTTTATAATGTAATGTGTGAGGCATGTACTCTGACAGTTGAAAGAAAATTCATGTCAGTGTAATCGTCCTACTATGTGGCCAGTGAAGGAACTGTAAAATGTGGAGGGAGATAGAGGATATAAACATAAACAGCAATACACTATGAGGTGGGCTATTCAATTCTGGTTCTGTAGGATCGAAACACTTCCATTTTTCACCTCCTTATAATCAGGGACCAATTCAGACCTGGGACACCAGGTGATTCCAATTAACTACCAGGTAGAAACAAAAAAACAGAAATGCTTTGGCCTGCCAGGGCCAGAATTGAATAGTCCGCGGCTACGGAAAGGAGAACTGTCACTATTTGATTGACTAATAATGAGACAGTATGTGTTTATGAACATCTCCAGTTTGAAGCAGGAGAATCAAGGGTTTCAATTAAAGGGGACAATCAGCAGTTGAAACAATGTTTCTAGTGCTGATTGCTGCTTTTAGGTTATTTGGTTAATTAGTTCTTAATTATTTAAATGGATGCATTATTGGATGGAGACGGACTCGCACTAGTGTCTATTTCAGAGGTTTGTCCTCAAGCATTTACTCAGCTGAAGAGGAATGCATTATAAGGCATGTGGACATAACACAAATTACACCACACCCAAAGCGGTTTTTTTGTGCCTACAGATCACAGGCGGCCATTGGCACCTTAATTAGGGAGGACGGGCTCATTGTAATGGCTGGAACGGAAATAATGAAATGGTATTTAACACATCAAATACACGGTTTCCATGTGGTTGATACCATTTCATTTACTCCATTCCAGCCATTATTATGAGCCGTCCTCCCCTCAGCAGCCTCCTATGTTACAGATAAGAATAGGTAGTAGGGTGACTTGATGGTGACCTGTCTTGACTTATGTACCGTTAATAGGTGTTACCACAGCCATGTCTATATCAGTCCTGGTAAATCCACACAAAGCTAATCCAGCCTGCAACCCAAAACAGCTAGTCCCAGATAAGACAAGAACATGAGAATAGAAAACCAACGTCCTCAGATTTGACCCTTGAACTCAGATAGATGTGCGTCATCATCCTTCTCCACCTAAATGGCTGTCATAATCATACACTTGGTCTGTGTCTGAAATAGCACCCTATTCCCTATATAGTGCACTACTTTTTTTTCTCTTTAACACATTCACGGTAACCATAGAAACATAATGAATAATACAATAGTCATTCTAGTTCTATGATGATAAGTTGATAACCCATTTCACCATAGTAACTGTGCTTCTACTAATTCGAGAATAAACATAAGATATCAGTTAGGAAGTTGTCAGTATGGAGAGGGAGGATTTGTGCCACTTGGAAAAGGAAAACCCCTGGAAATAGTCTTTAGAAGTCCTTCCAACCCTGCACTCAAAGACTTCTGTTCAATGACTACTCCAAATCTTGATTTGACTGACTATAGCCACTTACCGGCCATGAGGAGGGAAGACACACAGTCTACCCTGCCTTGCATGGCTGCCTTGATGAGGGCAGTGAAGCCCCGGTTGTCCCTCACCTCCAGGTCTATCTTAGGGTAGTAGTTCAGGATGAAGTTTAGAATGGAGATGTAGCCTGAGTGGAGAGAAGGGCTGTTATTAGGAAGGTTTAAGTTGCCATAGTTGTTATCATCAGTGGAATTAGGTGGGAATCTTCAGGGGAAAATTTTAACAAGTATTGTAACTGAATGGCCGATGACTGTGATTAAGTTCCCAGTTGATTTTGTTCCAGTTACACCCCTGAGTATAATGCTTTGACCCCTACCAGATCATGGAATAGGTGCTTCTATTGATATGATATGCTCACCAAAGCTAGCCAGCATATTATTGCAATGCTTACCGGCCTGGGCAGCGATCATCAGTGCTGTGTTGCCTTCATTGTCCTGATGGTTAATGTCGATCAGTGGGCACGTGTGTAGACCGTAGACCATGTCCACATAGCCTCTGGAGACAGCAAGCATCAGACCATTCTGACATGGAAACAAAGCAGAACCCAGATGTGGTCATTCAATATGCTCTAATGCAGTGTTTCTCCACCTTTTATGTACCAGAAACCGGCAAGCTTTTGTTCTTCCTCCTTGTGGGACCTCTTACATTAAAATGAACATTTGAGTAACTCACTAAAAAAGTATAAGCCAACCATCTCAAAGACCAGTCAGTATCATCCCAGGAATCATTGCCAGTCCGCAGGCCAAAGGTTGAGAAACACTGCTCTAAGGCAGGTTTTTGCCCTAGCACTACACAGCTGATTCAAATCAGCAACTCATCATCAAGCTCTGATTATTTGAATCAGCTGTGTGGTGCTGGGGCAACAACCAAGACGTGCACTCAGGGGGGCAGAGTTTGGGAAACCCTGCTCTAAGGTACAACATCTGAGGCCATAAGATTTTCTTAGAATAGTCCCATCCTACGCTTCAAGTATTTGAAAGAAATCAAATACTTATTGAACCCAGAACCACCTGAGGGAAACATGACATAGTCCTTACCATGCCATTGATGTCCAGCTCCATAACCTCTTCCTTAGTAACCCCCCTCTCCAGGACCCTCCGTAGCGTCAGCGCCTCGTTCCTGTTACAGACCTCGTACAGCGTAGAGGTGGTGCCTCCTCTACCCCGCTCCATCTCATAGTCTGGCATGATAGAGTCCTCCGACACTAAGCTCGCCGTTTCGGACTCATTCTCAGAGAGTTCAGAATCCTCGGACGGGCCAGCGCCTAGTTGGGGATCATCTTGTGCATGAGCCATCACTGGACCTCCAGGTGGACCACCGAGAGGAGGGGATCACACCCGACCAAGAGGCCTCCTCTGCCCACGGGAGGATGAGATGTGGAGAGGACCCTGTCTGGACCCTGCTGATGATTACCACATCACAGCTGCTCCCTGGAAGAATAGACACAGACATACATGACTGGAGGGACACAGATAAACAGACACAGAACAGCAAGAGCGCGTTCGCACACACACACACATGCACACACACAATATGACTGTCACACTCTTACACCACAGAGATAGTTCTAATTCAATTACACATTGTGAAACAACTGGCAACTCAATTATGGATGTGATGAATCAAACGTCCTGTTTGTACCCTATTTTGGTTCCCTTCTCTTCCATTTCCCCAAAATATGATCCTTTTTTTTTATCAAAGAGTGTTTATCAATAGCTGATAGAGCGTCTCTAAACCTTCTCTGGCTCACAGTAAACCAACTGAAATAAACCAGCATGGATCTAGTTGGCATGAAACATGCATATATTGTATAAGAATAGCCATCAAACAATCCTTTAGAGTCTGGATTTACACTACATTCAATTACCAATGTGACAAAACATTTTAGAATCATTAACCTACATAGTTGGTTGACCCTCTCATGTCCACATCTTTCAGTCCATGTTGATCTGTCAAGTAAGTTGCTCCTGAACAGCCTCCTGAGGTTCCCATTGACCTGAGACGGCACGCTCGTAACTCCTATGTTTTCTATTTCCAGCCTGGTCTGAGTGTAAGGTCTGGTCCACTGATTGGTCTTAATCAGTGTGAGTGAGGGAGGTTGTAAAGTAGATGAGCCTCAATCCCCCCAGACCTGAGGAGAGCCTTAATGACCGATTTACCTTCTAGGGCCGATGCAACCTGTATAGTGTTTGCTCCGATATTTTATTTTTTACGTTGTCCTTTTCAGCACGGTTCTATCAACTATGGGGGATTCGTAACCAGGCCAGCCTACTACAGCTCGGCTAGGGTTGGGTAGCTTAGGTCCTATAGTGTGAATCAGTCTGAGGAGAACCTAGCCCCTCCCAGCCATGTGTGGTTGACAGGAGGAGGTATTGAAATCTGAACAATTACAGCAGTCAGAAATAATCTGCCCTCTCAGCCTCGTCACGGTGCAACCAACGTGCTACAGATAGACGTTTTGTAACTGGATTGAGGCCAGGACACCAGGACGCCCTACTGGACACCAGGACGCCCTACTGGACACCAGGACGCCCTACTGGACACCAGGACGCCCTACTGGACACCAGGACGCCCTACTGGACACCAGGACGCCCTACTGGACACCAGGACGCCCTACTGGACACCACCAGGATGCCCTACTGGACACCAGGACGCCCTACTGGACACCAGGACGCCCTACTGGACACCAGGACGCCCTACTGGACACCAGGACACCCTACTGGACACCAGGACGCCCTACTCAGAGACACACTGAACGTGATGGTCTAGTCTGTATCTGGAGGTCAATACCAGGATTAATAGATAAACCTTGCGTATAAATAAAGCATCTTGGGAGGTTTTCTAATGTCTATACAGAGCACACACTGTAAGCCTGCTTTATACGCATTGCATAAACTATCAGGGAGAGTTTAATAAGCATTCAATGCATTTACGTTTAAAGCAATTATCTAAAGAACATGAAAAGGGAGGTCTACTGCTGCTGAACACAGACTAACAAGAATTATGTTTTCAGGAATAAGAAATTCAACAAAAAGCTTTGACTTCTCTCTCAGTGAGTCAGCCTATGTAGGCTAAGTGATAGGGTGTGTGTAATGGGTATAGACAGGGCATATGGTGCAGACTGCCTGCCTGCTATCATGTCTGGGAAGCCAGGCTGGGCCAGGCCGGCTACAGCATCTGTCACTGCATGGGGCTTCACCTTCAACTAGAGTAGAGTAGCCTGCTGGGTACTAATCAACCAATCTGTGCGCACACACACACACACACACACACACACACACACACACACACACACACACACACACACACACACACACACACACACACACACACACACACACCATTCACAGAAATCACACTCAACATGAATCCTTTTCTCTTTAAAGATGAAGTAGCATTAACATTTAGATGTAGATAAGGTCATGAAGTAAAACGCCATGGTGCACGGAAAGATCTGCGATGTAAACGTTGCTGGACAATGTTACCAACTGCCCTGGTAACAATCAGTAACCATGTTACCAACTGCCCTGGTAACAATCAGTAAGATTGTTACCAACTGCCCTGGTAACAATCAGAAACAATGTTACCAACTGCCCTGGTAACAATCAGCAACAATGTTACCAACTGCCCTGGTAACAATCAGAAACAATGTTACCAACTGCCCTGGTAACAATCAGTAACAATGTTACCAACTGCCCTGGTAACAATCAGTAACAATGTTACCAACTGCCCTGGTAACAATCAGCAACAATGCTACCAACTGCCCTGGTAACAATCAGCAGCAATGTTACCAACTGCACTGGTAACAATCAGCAACAATGTTACCAACTGCACTGGTAACAATCAGTAACAATGTTACCAACTGCCCTGGTAACAATCAGCAACAATGTTACCAACTGCACTGGTAACAATCAGTAACAATGTTACCAACTGCACTGGTAACAATCAGTAACAATGTTACCAATTGCCCTGGTAACAATTAGTAACAATGTTTCCAACTGCACTGGTAACAAACAGCAACAATGTTACCAACTGCACTGGTAACAATCAGCAACACTGTTACCAACTGCCCTGGTAACAATCAGAAACAATGTTGGTAACAGCACTGGTAACAATCAGCAACAATGTTGGTAACTGCTCTGGTAACAATCAGCAACAATGTTGGTAACTGCCCTGGTAACAATCAGCAGCAATGTTACCAAATGCACTGGTAACAATCAGCAACAATGTTGGTAACTGAGCTGGTAACAATCAGAAACAATGTTCGTAACTGCCCTGGTAACAATCAGCAACAAAGTTGATAACTGCTCTGGTAACAATCAGCAACAATGTTGGTAACTGCTCTGGTAACAATCAGCAACAAGGTTACCAACTGCACTGGTAACAATCAGTAACAATGTTACCAACTGCACTGGTAACAATCAGTAACAATGTTACCAACTGCACTGGTAACAATCAGCAACAATGTTACCAACTGCCCTGGTAACAATCAGTAACAATGTTACCAACTGCACTGGTAACAATCTTACCAACTGCACTGGTAACAATCAGCAACAATGTTACCAACTGCACTGGTAACAATCAGCAACATTGTTACCAACTGCACTGGTAACAATCAGCAACAATGTTACCAACTACACTGGTAACAATCAGCAGCAATGTTACCAACTGCACTGGTAACAATCAGCAACAATGTTACCAACTGCACTGGTAACAATCAGCAACAATGTTACCAACTGCACTGGTAACAATCAGCAACAATGTTACCAACTGCACTGGTAACAATCAGCAACAATGTTACCAACTGCACTGGTAACAATCAGCAACACTGTTACCAACTGCACTGGTAACAATCAGCAACAATGTTGGTAACTGCCCTGGTAACAATGTTGGTAAATGCCCTGGTAACAATCAGCAACCATGTTGGTAACTGAGCTGGTAACAATCAGCAACAATGTTGGTAACTGCCCTGGTAACAATGTTGGTAATTGCCCTGCTAACAATCAGCAACAATGTTGTTAACTGAGCTGGTAACAATCAGCAACAATGTTGGTAACTGCCCTGGTAACAATCAGCAACAATGTTGGTAACTGCCCTGGTGACAATGTTGGTAATTGCCCTGGTAACAATGAGCAACAATGTTGGTAACTGAGCTGGTAACAATCAGCAACAATGTTGGTAACTGCCCTGGTAACAATCAGCAACAATGTTGGTAACTGAGCTGGTAACAATCAGCAACAATGTTGGTAACTGAGCTGGTAACAATCAGCAACAATGTTGGTAACTGCCCTGGTAACAATCAGCAACAATGTTGGTAACTGCCCTGGTAACAATCAGCAACAATGTTGGTAACTGAACTGGTAACAATGAGCAACAATATTGTTTGAGAAAGTTTTCTGTAACTTCTCACGTTGCGTAAAACAGAATTCCCAAATGCATCTCTGTGCACAGACAGAAAAAGAATGGCTATTTCGCTCCAAGGACTGACTGCTATTTTTAGCAATCCTTGATGCTGCTTCTCTGTCTTTTGCTGACAGAAAAACAATGTGTTTATATGTGTGTGTGTGCATGTGTTTTTTATGTGCATGTGTGTGTGTGTGTGCATGTGTTTGTGTGTGAATGTGTTTCTGCGCGCCATTGTGTGTGTGTGTGTGTGTGTGTGTGTGTGTGTGTGTGTGTGCACGCCTGCCTGTTTGTGTGTGAAGGGGCAGGGATGGGAAAACCTTATTTTTCACCGCAACATAAACAAAGCTGTCGTCCACACAGGGGCATTGATGTGATTTTATCTCTCTAGCTACTTGACTTGGCCCTGCTTTTCCCTACAGAATCACACAGCAACGTTTTCCAATCTCTTCCCAAAGAATTAGCCTTACCACTTGTTTTTAACTACCTACATGACTACAGCTTAGCCTACTCATTAGTCTAAAAGCTTCCTTTAAGTAGGATCATGTAGGATCTAGTTTAACCACAGATAGGAACACTCAACCTCTTAAAGTCCCACAAGCCTTTGTTTTCATTCCTTTGCTGTTCCTCTTAGAAGAATGAAGATCGCTATCACTACAACGCATCCTCTCTGCCTGGTTGCATAACCATGTGTTTCTTCCTCTAACTTCCCCGGCTTGGACAATATACTACTGAGCAGTGGAGGCTGCTGAGGGGAGGACGGCTCATGATAATGTCTGGAACGGAGCAAATGGAATGGTAATAAACACATGGGAACCATGTGTTTGATGTATTTGATACTATTCCACTTATTCCGCTCCAGACATTACCATAAGCCCATCCTCCCCAATTAAGGTGCCACCAACCTCCTGTGCTACTGGGTCACATTACAACAACTTGTTCTCGAACAACTTTCCCTGAAAATCTGATTTCACAAGTCTCTGTTGTTTCTCCGAACAACAAAGTGTGGAAGGAGAACATTATAAACGGTGCTATCAATCCACAGCATGTGCCTCTGATAAGATCCTGTACAGAAAGTAGTGGGACCATGAACTTTGACAGAGTTACAAACCCATACATGCCAATAAGTCTCACCATAAAACGGTTGTCTATCCAATGGAGGGTATTGTCCTCTTCTCTCTCCCTCTGTTTACTCCCTTTCTCCGTCTTCCTGGGTCAATACAGCATATGCATCCCTTCTTCCTCTATTCCTCTGGGTTTGTCTGGCTAAGTACCAGCAACAACAGACCCGTGCTGCTCCAGCTAACTTGCTCTAACTCCCTCCTTACCGTGTGCCTAGGCTGTCCGATGGATCACCACCGCCACACAATCCTCCTCCCTGGTCTTTACATAGACAATGAACGCAAAGTCAGGCAGCAGGCAGCCTGTAGCTGTAAGTTTGTCAGGAGGCAGCATGCTCTCACCCGATTACAGGAGATTTACAGGAGGATTAGAAGGCAAGAAACAGCAGAAGGAGAGCATTTCACCTGACAGGCTGGCTAGAAGCTGAGCAGGAGGGACTGTGCTCTCTCTCCCTCTGTCTCTCCAAGTCATTGTCAATCTCTCTCGCCCTCCCTCTTTCTCTCCCCCTTTCTCTCTCTTTCTCCCTCTCTCTCCTCCCTTTCTCTTTCCTACTCTTCTACCTCTATCAGTCATTCTCCATATCTCTTCTTCTGTCAGAGCCAACCTCTCTAAAGGTCTAAGATTAGTCCGATGATTTAATCACACATTATGTAAGTCAGTCTGTTGTAGTGGAATGGACCCGGTGTGTGTGTGTGTGTGTGGGTGTGTGGGTGTGGGTGTGTGTGGGTGTGTGTATGTGTGGGTGTACGCTCCGATCCCCTGTCCCCCTGTCCGGTTGTATAATCCCACTCCCAGTTTTTTTGTGAGTGTGAACAGCTCCAGAGAAGTACACACAGCCTGAAGCCTGTTAGCCTAGCTGTTTTACCATGTAAAGCCATTGGAAGGGAAACAAACTAACCTGTTACTGAGAGACAGGGGCCTAGTCAGTTAATTGTTCCCATGATGGCATGTAAAGGACGGACGCACACACACACACACACACACACACGCGCACACACAGGAAGGTAGAGGCACATGTCCATCCACATTCACACACAACATGTTCACATAAAGACATCTTTAGACATCTCAATGTGTAATCGGGGTCAGTCTTTTGGGGGCCATAAGCGTGATTTAGTTGGACCCCCTACCTCGCGGGAAATACATTTTAGTGGCCCCTCTCTTGATGACGGAGAGAAACATTTTAGTTTTAAAGGTAATTCCCTGTAATTCTACACATTTTGCCATGGGGCAGGGACAAGTTTTTGTAATTTTATGACAAATTTCCTGCCATTCTACCCATTTTGCCATGACTTATGCCATGTTAATGATATCTAAATGAGAGTCACTAACAAAATCAATGGGGGCCCCTTGGAGGTCAGGGCCCCTGGGCACATGCCCTGTGTGCCCAGTTGGTATTCGGCCATGATTACTACAACTTTAGATAGCTGGCTAGACAAACTTTCCAATCTAAAAATTGTTAGTCGGCATGGCGAATTGTGTGACTGTCTGACTGATTTAAGAGAAAAACTGCTGATGCACAACCACATTTAGAAATTTCACCTGCTGTATTCTACTGTTCTATCTCTCAACAGTAAGTTGAGACGGGACTGAGTTCTTTAGCTTTATGCCTTATGCCATGATCAGGGTACACACCAGTTTAACACAGAGCTCCAGTTACCAAGTAACAGAGAGAGAGCACTCTGACCCCTGCTGGTTTTAAAGAGAATCACTACGTCCCCAGTACATTCCTGTCCATTCTATCAGGTGCTACAGGTGTTCAAAGTGTAATATATACATGCCGTATAGCAGACACTTTTATACAAAGCGACTAACAGTAGCGCCTGCATACATTTTCGCATAGGTGGCCCGAGAGGGAATTATACCACAATCCTGACGTTGAAAGTGGAATATTCTACCAACTTTACCATACAGCAACAGAAGGGTCCATGTCTTAGGATAACTGAAATAGACTGAGTGTACATTTCAGGGCACTGTTAAGCTGAGCCTTTTAAAACAGGCCTAAGGACATTAGCCACAACCGAAGGTACCTGTGCTCTCTGAGCTCTCTGGCCCTCCTCTCACTGAGGTGACCACATGGACAATACTAATGCACCAACAACTACATTTACATAACTATGCCTATCATAGAGCGATGGAAGGGCAAAGCTTTTTCTTTTCAAAAACCCTGTAGCTATACTCGTAAAATGAACAATAAAAGTATGTCAGATTTCGCCAATCGAAGCCCCTGCACTAACATCCTGTCAACACTGTGACAGGTTGAGATCTGTCAGCTGATCTCGTATTAACAGTTAATTAGACAGACAACTGCTGATGCTAGCAACACCCCACTGCTGTTTCTGGCTTCCAATCCCTGTCAATCCTATCAAATGTCATTTGCCCATTTTTTAAATTATTTTTATTTGACCTTTATTTAACCAGGTAGTCTAGTTGAGAAGAAGTTCTCATTTGCAACTACGACCTGGCCAAGATAAAGCATAGCAGTTCGACACATACAACAACACAGAGTTACACATGGAATAAACAAACATACAATCAATAATACAGTAGAAAAAGTCTATATACAGCATGTGCAAATGAGGTAAGATAAGGGAGGTAAGGCAATAAATAGGCCATGGTGGTGAAGTAATTACAATATAGCAATTAAACACTGGAATGGTAGAATGTGCAGAAGATGAATGTGCAAGTAGAGATACTGGGGTGCAAAGGAGCAAGATAAATAAATAAACACAGTATGGGGATGAGGTAGTTGGATGGGCTATTTACAGATGGGCTATGTACAAGTGCAGTGATCTGTGAGCTGCTCTGACAGCTGGTGCTTAAAGCTAGTGAGGGAGATAAGAGTCTCCAGTTTTAGTGATTTTTGCAGTTCGTTCCAGTCATTGGCAGCAGAGAACTGGAAGGAGAGGCGGCCAAAGGAAGAATTGGCTTTGGGGGTGACCAGTGAGATATACCTGCTAGAGTGCGTGCTACGGGTGGGTGCTGCTATGGTGACCAGTGAGCTGAGATAAGGCGGGGCTTTACCTAGCAGAGACTTGTAGATGACCTGGAGCCAGTGGGTTTGGCGATGAGTATGAAGCGAGGGCCAGCCAACGAGAGTGTACAGGTCGCAGTGGTGGGTAGTATATGGAGGTTTGGTGACAAAACGGATGGTACTGTGATAGACTGCATCCAATTTGTTGAGTAGAGTGTTGGAGGCTAATTTCTAAATGACATCGCCAAAGTCGAGGATCGGTAGGATGGTCAGTTTTACGAGGGTATGTTTGGCAGCATGAGTGAAGGATGCTTTGTTGCGAAATAGGAAGCCGATTCTAGATTTAATTTTGGATTGGAGATGTTTAAGTATGGAAGGAGAGTTTACAGTCTAACCATACACCTAGGTATTTGAAGTTGTCAACATATTCTAAGTCAGAACCATCCAGAGTAGTGATGCTGGACGGGCGGGCAGGTGCGGGCAGCGATCGGTTGAAGAGCATGCATTTAGTTTTACTTGCATTTAAGAGCAGTTGGAGGCCACGGAAGGAGAGATGTATGACATTGAAGCTCGTCTGGAGGGTAGTTAACACAGTGTCCAAAGAAGGGCCAGAGGTATACAGAATGGGGTCGTCTGCGTACAGGTGGATCAAAGAATCACCAGCAGCAAGAGCGACATCATTGATGTATACAGAGAAGAGAGTCGGCCCGAGAATTGAACCCTGTGGCACCCCCATAGAGACTGCCAGAGGTCCTGACAACAGGCCCTCCGATTTGACACACTGAACTCTATCAGAGAAGTAGTTGGTGAACTAGGCGAGGCAATCATTTGACAAACCAAGGCTGTTGAGTCTGCCAATAAGAATGTTGTGATTGACAGAGTCGAAAGCCTTAGCCAGGTTGATGAATACGGCTGCACAGTAATGTCTCTTATCGATGGCAGTTATGATATCGTTTAGGACCTTGAGCATGGCTGAGGTGCCCCACGACCAGCTCTGAAACCAGATTGCATAGCAGAGAAGGTACGGTGGGATTCGAAATGGTCGGTCATCTGTTTGTTAACTTGGCTTTTGAAGACCTTAGAAAGGCAGGGTAGGATAGATATAGGTCTGTAGCAGTTTGGGTCTAGAGTGTCTCCCCCTTTGAAGAGGGGGATGACCGCGGCAGCTTTCCAATCTATGGGAATCTCAGATGATACGAAAGAGAGGTTGAACAGGCTAGTAATAGGGGTTGCAACAATTTCAGCAGATCATTTTAGAAAGAGAGGGTCCAGATTGTCTAGCCCGGCTGATTTGTAGGGGTCCAGATTTTGCAGCTCTTTCAGAACATCAGCTATCTGGATTTGGGTGAAGGAGAAATGGGAGAGGCTTGGGCGAGTTGCTGTGTGGGGTGGAGGGCTGTTGATCGGGGTAGGGGTAGCCAGGTGGAAGCATGGCCAGCCGTAGAAAAATGCTTATTGAAATTCTCAATTATAGTGGATTTATCGGTGGTGACAGTGTTTCCTAACCTCAGTGCAGTGGGCAGCTGGGAGGAGGTGCTCCATGGACTTTACAGTGTCCCAGAACTTTTTTGAGTTTGTGCTCAAATTTCTGCTTGATAAAGCTAGCCTTAGCTTTCCTAACTGCCTGTGTATATTTGTTCCTAACATCCCTGAAAAGTTGCATATCACGGGGGCTATTCGATGCTAATGCAGAACGCCACAGGATGTTTTTGTGCTGGTCAAGGGCAGTCAGGTCTGGAGAGAACCAAGGGCTATATCTGTTCCTGGTTCTACATTTTTTGAATGGGGCATGCTTATTGAAGATGGTGAGGAAGGCACTTTTAAAGAATAACCAGGCATCCTCTACTGACGGGATGAGGTCAATATCCTTCCAGGATACCCGGGTCAGGTCGATTAGAAACGCCTGCTCGCTGGGTTTATTGATAATTTGTGTGAGATTGAGGGCATGAAGCTTAGATTGTAGGATGGCCGGGGTGTTAAGCATGTCACAGTCTAGGTCACCTAGCAGCACGAGCTCTGAAGATAGATGGGGGAATTCAATTCATATATGGTGTCCAGGGCACAGCTGGGGGCAGAGGGTGTTCTATAGCAAGCGGCAACAGTGAGAGACTTGTTTCTGGAAAGGTGGATTTTTAAAAGTAGAAGCTCGAATTGTTTGTGTACAGACCTGGATAGTAAGACAGAACTCTGCAGGCTATCTCTGCAGTAGATTGCAACACTGCCCCTTTGGCAGTTCTATCTTGTTGGAACATATTTATAGTTAGGGATGGAAATTTCAGGGTTTTTGGTGGTCTTCCTAAGCCAGGATTCAGACACGGCTAGCACATCCGGGTTGGCAGAGTGTGCTAAAGCAGTGAATAAAACATACTTAGGGAGGAGGCTTCTAATGTTAACATGCATGAAACCAAGGCTTTTACGGTTACAGAAGTCAACAAATGAGAGCACCTGGGGAGTAGGAGTGGAGCTAGGCACTGCAGGGCCTGGATTAACCTCTACATCACCAGAGGAACAGAGGAGGAGTAGGATAAGGGTGCGGCTAAAGGCTATCAGAACTGGTCGTCTAGTACGTTCGGAACAGAGAGTAAAAGGAGCAGGTTTCTGGGCGCGGTAGAATAGATTCAAGGCATAATGTACATACAAAGGTATGGTAGGATGTGAGTACATTGGAGGTAAACCTAGGCATTGAGTAATGATGAGAGAGATATTGTCTCTACAGACATTTAAACCAGGTGATGTCACCGCATTGAAGATGTTCCACAGCTTATAAAAAGCTGCCTTTGCTGTTCTGTCAGATCAATTTTCAAAATAACATAATGCTGTTATTTTCAGTAAACTAAAAATTCCATACCACAATAAGAGGTAGTCCCTATGGACAGAGGTAGTCCCTATGGACAGAGGTAGTCCCTATGGACAGAGGTAGTCCCTATGGACAGAGGTACTATTTGGATACTATCACCAACTGGTTCTATGGCCTAATGGTTAGAACTATGGACTCTGAATCTAGCAATCCAAGTGTAAATCTAGGTAGGACCAGCCTGGCTTTTGCATATAATGAAGTGGGAGCAGTGAAGAGGCCAAAATACACATGAAATGAGTCCCAAACGGCACCCTATTCACTACATACTGCAATTCCAACCAGTACCAGATGGTGGCAGCAGAGTATAGTCCACCTGCACTAACCATATAGTCTATGTTAACATTTTCACAGTGGAAACTAACTGAAAATTGGGGATTTTACTGGTTGAGAAGAAAATTAAATACAGTTCAGCATGTGAATTCTATTCTATATTTTTCCAAGGGAGGACATTTTTGCAAACATCTTCCAAACCAGATATTTCCTGATGTTCCCATTCATGCAGATTCAATTGTCTGGATAAAAATTATTTTCAGAGTCCTAATGAATATTGAGGTTACAAAATAGGGGGAGATGACAGAGGGAGGTCGAGGGATAGAAGGAGGTGACAGAGAGAGGGGGAGAGATAGAAAGAGATGACAGAGGGAGGTCGAGTGATATAAGGAGACGACAGAGAGAGGGGGAGGGATAGAAGGAGGTGACAGAGAGAGGGGGAGGGATAGAAGGAGACGACAGAGAGGGGGAGGGATAGAAGGAGGCGACAGAGAGAGGGGGAGGGATAGAAGGAGGCAGGAGGCAACAGAGAGAGGGGGAGGGATAGAAGGAGACGACAGAGAGAGGGGGAGGGATAGAAGGAGATGACAGAGAGAGGGGGAGGGATAGAAGGAGACGACAGAGAGGGGGAGGGATAGAAGGAGGCGACAGAGAGAGGGGGAGGGATAGAAGGAGGCGACATAGAGGGGGAGGGATAGAAGGAGACGACAGAGAGGGGGAGGGATAGAAGGAGGCGACAGAGAGAGGGGGAGGGATAGAAGGAGACGACAGAGAGAGGGGGAGGCATAGAAGGAGATGACAGAGAGGGGGAGGGATAGAAGGAGACGACAGAGAGAGGGGGAGGGATAGAAGGAGGCGACAGAGAGAGGGGGAGGGATAGAAGGAGGCTACAGAGAGAGGGGGAGGGATAGGAGGCGACAGAGAGAGGGGGAGGGATAGAAGGAGGTGACAGAGAGAGGGGGAGGGATAGAAGGAGACGACAGAGAGAGGGGGAGGGATAGAAGGAGGCAGGAGGCAACAGAGAGAGGGGGAGGGATAGAAGGAGGCGACAGAGAGAGGGGGAGGGATAGAAGGAGACGACAGAGAGAGGGGGAGGGATAGAAGGAGGCGACAGAGAGAAGGGGAGGAATAGAAGGAGGCGACAGAGAGAGGGGGAGGAATAGAAGGAGATGACAGAGAGAGGGGGAGGGATAGAAGGAGACGACAGAGAGAGGGGGAGGCATAGAAGGAGGCAGGAGGCAACAGAGAGAGGGGGAGATATAGAAGGAGGTGACAGAGAGAGGGGGAGGGATAGAAGGAGACGACAGAGAGATGGGGGGATAGAAGGAGATGACAGAGAGGGGGAGGGATAGAAGGAGGCGACAGAGAGAGGGGGAGGGATAGAAGGAGACGACAGAGAGGGGGAGGGATAGAAGGAGACGACAGAGAGAGGGGGAGGAATAGAAGGAGATGACAGAGAGGGGGAGGGATAGAAGGAGACGACAGAGAGAGGGGGAGGGATAGAAGGAGACGACAGAGAGGGGGAGGGATAGAAGGAGGCGACAGAGAGAGGGGGAGGGATAGAAGGAGACGACAGAGAGAGGGGGAGGAATAGAAGGAGATGACAGAGAGGGGGAGGGATAGGAGGCGACAGAGAGAGGGGGAGGGATAGAAGGAGGTGACAGAGAGAGGGGGAGGGATAGAAGGAGACGACAGAGAGAGGGGGAGGGATAGAAGGAGACGACAGAGAGAGGGGGAGGGATAGAAGGAGGCGACAGAGAGAGGGGGAGGGATAGAAGGAGACGACAGAGAGAGGGGGAGGGATAGAAGGAGGCGACAGAGAGAGGGGGAGGGATAGAAGGAGACGACAGAGAGAGGGGGAGGGATAGAAGGAGACGACAGAGAGGGGGAGGGATAGAAGGAGGCGACAGAGAGAGGGGGAGGAATAGGAGGCGACAGAGAGAGGGGAGGAATAGAAGGAGACGACAGAGAGAGGGGGAGGGATAGAAGGAGACGACAGAGAGAGGGGGAGGGATAGAAGGAGGCGACAGAGAGAGGGGGAGGAATAGAAGGAGATGACAGAGAGAGGGGGAGGCATAGAAGGAGGCAGGAGGCAACAGAGAGAGGGGGAGGGATAGAAGGAGGCGACAGAGAGAGGGGGAGGGATAGAAGGAGGCGACAGAGAGAAGGGGAGGGATAGAAGGAGATGACAGAGAGAGGGGGAGGGATAGAAGGAGGTGACAGAGAGAGGGGGAGGAATAGAAGGAGATGACAGAGAGAGGGGGAGGCATAGAAGGAGGCAGGAGGCAACAGAGAGAGGGGGAGGGATAGAAGGAGACGACAGAGAGAGGGGGAGGGATAGAAGGAGATGACAGAGAGAGGGGGCGGGATAGAAGGAGACGACAGAGAGGGGGAGGGATAGAAGGAGGCGACAGAGAGAGGGGGAGGGATAGAAGGAGGCGACAGAGAGGGGGAGGGATAGGAGACGACAGAGAGGGGGAGGGATAGAAGGAGGCGACAGAGAGAGGGGGAGGGATAGAAGGAGACGACAGAGAGAGGGGGAGGCATAGAAGGAGATGACAGAGAGGGGGAGGGATAGAAGGAGACGACAGAGAGAGGGGGAGGGATAGAAGGAGGCGACAGAGAGAGGGGGAGGGATAGAAGGAGGCGACAGAGAGAGGGGGAGGGATAGAAGGAGGCGACAGAGAGAGGGGGAGGGATAGAAGGAGGCGACAGAGAGAGGGGGAGGGATAGAAGGAGACGACAGAGAGAGGGGGAGGAATAGAAGGAGATGACAGAGAGAGGGGGAGGGATAGAAGGAGACGACAGAGAGAGGGGGAGGCATAGAAGGAGGCAGGAGGCAACAGAGAGAGGGGGAGATATAGAAGGAGGTGACAGAGAGAGGGGGAGGGATAGAAGGAGACGACAGAGAGATGGGGGGATAGAAGGAGATGACAGAGAGGGGGAGGGATAGAAGGAGGCGACAGAGAGAGGGGGAGGGATAGAAGGAGACGACAGAGAGGGGGAGGGATAGAAGGAGACGACAGAGAGAGGGGGAGGAATAGAAGGAGATGACAGAGAGGGGGAGGGATAGAAGGAGACGACAGAGAGAGGGGGAGGGATAGAAGGAGACGACAGAGAGGGGGAGGGATAGAAGGAGGCGACAGAGAGAGGGGGAGGGATAGAAGGAGACGACAGAGAGAGGGGGAGGAATAGAAGGAGATGACAGAGAGGGGGAGGGATAGGAGGCGACAGAGAGAGGGGGAGGGATAGAAGGAGGTGACAGAGAGAGGGGGCGGGATAGAAGGAGACGACAGAGAGGGGGAGGGATAGAAGGAGGCGACAGAGAGAGGGGGAGGGATAGAAGGAGGCGACAGAGAGGGGGAGGGATAGGAGACGACAGAGAGGGGGAGGGATAGAAGGAGGCGACAGAGAGAGGGGGAGGGATAGAAGGAGACGACAGAGAGAGGGGGAGGCATAGAAGGAGATGACAGAGAGGGGGAGGGATAGAAGGAGACGACAGAGAGAGGGGGAGGGATAGAAGGAGGCGACAGAGAGAGGGGGAGGGATAGAAGGAGGCGACAGAGAGAGGGGGAGGGATAGAAGGAGGCTACAGAGAGAGGGGGAGGGATAGAAGGAGGCGACAGAGAGAGGGGGAGGGATAGAAGGAGACGACAGAGAGAGGGGGAGGAATAGAAGGAGATGACAGAGAGAGGGGGAGGGATAGAAGGAGACGACAGAGAGAGGGGGAGGCATAGAAGGAGGCAGGAGGCAACAGAGAGAGGGGGAGATATAGAAGGAGGTGACAGAGAGAGGGGGAGGGATAGAAGGAGACGACAGAGAGATGGGGGGATAGAAGGAGATGACAGAGAGGGGGAGGGATAGAAGGAGGCGACAGAGAGAGGGGGAGGGATAGAAGGAGACGACAGAGAGGGGGAGGGATAGAAGGAGACGACAGAGAGAGGGGGAGGAATAGAAGGAGATGACAGAGAGGGGGAGGGATAGAAGGAGACGACAGAGAGAGGGGGAGGGATAGAAGGAGACGACAGAGAGGGGGGAGGGATAGAAGGAGGCGACAGAGAGAGGGGGAGGGATAGAAGGAGACGACAGAGAGAGGGGGAGGAATAGAAGGAGATGACAGAGAGGGGGAGGGATAGGAGGCGACAGAGAGAGGGGGAGGGATAGAAGGAGGTGACAGAGAGAGGGGGAGGGATAGAAGGAGACGACAGAGAGAGGGGGAGGGATAGAAGGAGACGACAGAGAGAGGGGGAGGGATAGAAGGAGGCGACAGAGAGAGGGGGAGGGATAGAAGGAGACGACAGAGAGAGGGGGAGGGATAGAAGGAGGCGACAGAGAGAGGGGGAGGGATAGAAGGAGACGACAGAGAGAGGGGGAGGGATAGAAGGAGACGACAGAGAGGGGGAGGGATAGAAGGAGGCGACAGAGAGAGGGGGAGGAATAGGAGGCGACAGAGAGAGGGGAGGAATAGAAGGAGACGACAGAGAGAGGGGGAGGGATAGAAGGAGACGACAGAGAGAGGGGGAGGGATAGAAGGAGGCGACAGAGAGAGGGGGAGGAATAGAAGGAGATGACAGAGAGAGGGGGAGGCATAGAAGGAGGCAGGAGGCAACAGAGAGAGGGGGAGGGATAGAAGGAGGCGACAGAGAGAGGGGGAGGGATAGAAGGAGGCGACAGAGAGAAGGGGAGGGATAGAAGGAGATGACAGAGAGAGGGGGAGGGATAGAAGGAGGTGACAGAGAGAGGGGGAGGAATAGAAGGAGATGACAGAGAGAGGGGGAGGCATAGAAGGAGGCAGGAGGCAACAGAGAGAGGGGGAGGGATAGAAGGAGACGACAGAGAGGGGGAGGGATAGAAGGAGGCGACAGAGAGAGGGGGAGGGATAGAAGGAGACGACAGAGAGAGGGGGAGGGATAGAAGGAGATGACAGAGAGAGGGGGCGGGATAGAAGGAGACGACAGAGAGGGGGAGGGATAGAAGGAGGCGACAGAGAGAGGGGGAGGGATAGAAGGAGGCGACAGAGAGGGGGAGGGATAGGAGACGACAGAGAGGGGGAGGGATAGAAGGAGGCGACAGAGAGAGGGGGAGGGATAGAAGGAGACGACAGAGAGAGGGGGAGGCATAGAAGGAGATGACAGAGAGGGGGAGGGATAGAAGGAGACGACAGAGAGAGGGGGAGGGATAGAAGGAGGCGACAGAGAGAGGGGGAGGGATAGAAGGAGGCGACAGAGAGAGGGGGAGGGATAGAAGGAGGCTACAGAGAGAGGGGGAGGGATAGAAGGAGGCGACAGAGAGAGGGGGAGGGATAGAAGGAGGCAACAGAGAGAGGGGGAGGGATAGAAGGAGGTGACAGAGAGAGGGGGAGGGATAGAAGGAGGCAACAGAGAGATGGGCAGGAGTAGAAGGAGATGACAGAGACAGGGGGATAGATAGAAGGAGACGACAGAGAGAGGGGGAGGAATAGAAGGAGGTGACAGAGAGAGGGGGAGGGATAGAAGGAGGTGACAGAGAGAGGCGGAGGGATAGAAGGAGACCACAGAGAGAGGGGGAGGGATAGAAGGAGGTGACAGAGAGATGGGGAGGGATAGAAGGAGGCGACAGAGAGAGGGGGAGAGATAGAAGGAGATGACAGAAATAGGGGGAGATTTAGAAGAGGAGACCTGGGATGGGAGAACTAAGTTTAGTGTCACAGAACTGGTTGTTAAGAGAGCCATGTGCAGGGCTAACATTAGACTCTTGGCAGTGTCCAGGACCGATCTTAACTCTGCCAGCCTCGGGCTTCCAGGGATCTGCTAGAGTATTTTCAGCTATGTGCCTGGCTGACAGACTCCCCCTTTCTCTTCTCCTCTCCTCACCCACATCTCTCCTGTCCTCTCATCCTCCCCTTCTCTTCTTTTCTCCCGATCCCCTTCCCTCCTTTACCCTCTCATCCTCCTCCCTTCACCTTTTCTCCTCATCCCACTCTTCCCATACTCTCCTTCTCCCCTCCCCTCCTCATCTTCCTTCCCCTCCACCCTCATTACTCATCCTCTGGTTCTGAAGAGCAGAGCCACAAGTCTAGTGTTCTACAGCATCACCAGTGGAGAATCGGTTTGTTAGAGAAATCAGACCCACATTTGTCAATGTCAAGGAGGCTCTGGCAGTGGAAGGGTGATGTAAACAAACTAGGGTTTTGGAGCTCTGTGTCTGTGTAGAGTTATGTGAGGAAGTATGTGCCTTCCTGACTCCAGCCCAGATGCAAAGAGGAAGGAATCAGTGATGTGACATACATTTGGATAATCTTCAAACTATTAGGAGTGAGTCTGTGTGTGGAGGAGCGAATGTCGTCAACCTTCTTTTCAAAGTGGTTGACAAAGTTGTCCACAATGAGGGAGGAGGGAGGGGGAAGATGATTAAGGAGTGAGGAGAAGGTGGAAAATAGTTTCCTAGGGTTAGAGACAAAAGCCTGGAATTTAGAGTGATAGAAAGTGGCTTTAGCAGCAGATACAGAGGAGGAGGAGGTAGAGAGGAGGGAGTGAAAGGATGATAGGTCCTCTGGAAGATTTGTTTTCCTCCATTTCCGCTCAGCTGCAACCCTGTTCTGTAAGCTCGTAATGAGTCACCCAGCCACAGAGCACGGGGAGGGCCGAGCAGGCCGGGAGGAAAGGGAACAGTACGAGTCATAGGATGCGGAAAGGGAGGAGAGTAGGGTTGAAGAGGCAGAATCAGGAGACAGGAGGGAGAAGGATTTAGCAGAAGGTAGAGATGATAGGATAGAAGAGGAGAGAGTAGTGGGAGAGAGAGAGTGAAGATTGTGATGGCACATGACCATCTGGGTAGGGGCTGAGTGGTTAGGGTAGGAGCAAAGGAGACAGAGAAGGAAACAACATGACCATCTGGGTAGGGGCTGAGTGGTTAGGGTTGGAGGAAAGGAGACAGAGAAGGAAACAACATGACCATCTGGGTAGGGGCTGAGTGGTTAGGGTTGGAGGAAAGGAGACAGAGAAGGAAACAACATGACCATCTGGGTAGGGGCTGAGTGGTTAGGGTTGGAGGAAAGGAGACAGAGAAGGAAACAACATGACCATCTGGGTAGGGGCTGAGTGGTTAGGGTTGGAGGAAAGGAGACAGAGAAGGAAACAACATGACCATCTGGGTAGGAGATGAGTGGTTAGGGTTGGAGGAAAGGAGACAGGGAAGGAAACAACATGACCATCTGGGTAGGGGCTGAGTGGTTAGGGTTGGAGGAAAGGAGACAGAGAAGGAAACAACATGACCATCTGGGTAGGGGCTGAGTGGTTAGGGTTGGAGGAAAGGAGACAGAGAAGGAAACAACATGACCATCTGGGTAGGGGCTGAGTGGTTAGGGTTGGAGGAAAGGAGACAGAGAAGGAAACAACATGACCATCTGGGTAGGGGCTGAGTGGTTAGGGTTGGAGGAAAGGAGACAGAGAAGGAAACAACATGACCATCTGGGTAGGGGCTGAGTGGTTAGGGTTGGAGGAAAGGAGACAGAGAAGGAAACAACATGACCATCTGGGTAGGGGCTGAGTGGTTAGGGTTGGAGGAAAGGAGACAGAGAAGGAAACAACATGACCATCTGGGTAGGGGCTGAGTGGTTAGGGTTGGAGGAAAGGAGACAGAGAAGGAAACAACATGACCATCTGGGTAGGGGCTGAGTGGTTAGGGTTGGAGGAAAGGAGACAGAGAAGGAAACAACATGACCATCTGGGTAGGGGCTGAGTGGTTAGGGTTGGAGGAAAGGAGACAGAGAAGGAAACAACATGACCATCTGGGTAGGGGCTGAGTGGTTAGGGTTGGAGGAAAGGAGACAGAGAAGGAAACAACATGACCATCTGGGTAGGGGCTGAGTGGTTAGGGTTGGAGGAAAGGAGACAGAGAAGGAAACAACATGACCATCTGGGTAGGGGCTGAGTAGTTAGGGTTGGAGGAAAGGAGACAGAGAAGGAAACAACATGACCATCTGGGTAGGGGCTGAGTGGTTAGGGTTGGAGGAAAGGAGACAGAGAAGGAAACAACATGACCATCTGGGTAGGGGCTGAGTGGTTAGGGTTGGAGGAAAGGAGACAGAGAAGGAAACAACATGACCATCTGGGTAGGGGCTGAGTGGTTAGGGTTGGAGGAAAGGAGACAGAGAAGGAAACAACATGACCATCTGGGTAGGGGCTGAGTGGTTAGGGTTGGAGGAAAGGAGACAGAGAAGGAAACAACATGACCATCTGGGTAGGGGCTGAGTAGTTAGGGTTGGAGGAAAGGAGACAGAGAAGGAAACAACATGACCATCTGGGTAGGGGCTGAGTGGTTAGGGTTGGAGGAAAGGAGACAGAGAAGGAAACAACATGACCATCTGGGTAGGGGCTGAGTGGTTAGGGTTGGAGGAAAGGAGACAGAGAAGGAAACAACATGACCATCTGGTTAGGGGCTGAGTGGTTAGGGTTGGAGGAAAGGAGACAGAGAAGGAAACAACATGACCATCTGGGTAGGGGCTGAGTGGTTAGGGTTGGAGGAAAGGAGACAGAGAAGGAAACAACATGACCATCTGGGTAGGGGCTGAGTGGTTAGGGTTGGAGGAAAGGAGACAGAGAAGGAAACAACATGACCATCTGGGTAGGGGCTGAGTGGTTAGGGTTGGAGGAAAGGAGACAGAGAAGGAAACAACATGACCATCTGGTTAGGGGCTGAGTGGTTAGGGTTGGAGGAAAGGAGACAGAGAAGGAAATAAAGTAGTGATCAGAGACCTGGAGAGGGGTTGCATTGAGATTAGTAGGCGAACAGCTATCTGATCAAGGTTTGTTGCATTTACACATGGTATTAAAATATAATTGTTGCCGCATTCACATGCTAGTTGGAACTAGGAAACTCTGAAGTGTCTCCGTCCACTCTCTCTGCATTGTGACCAGATTTCCTGGTCCCTCCCTGAACACACCTACTCATTCAAGGGTTGTTCTTTATTTTTACTATTTTCTACATTGTAGAATAATAGTGAAGACATCAACTATGACATAACACATATGGAATCATGTAGTAACCAAAAAAAGTGTTACATTAAAATGTTTTAGATTTTAGATTCCTCAAAGTAACCACCCTTTGCCTTTGTACACTCTCGGCATTCTCTCAACAAGCTTAATGAGGAATGCTTTTCCAACAGTCTTGAAGGAGTTCCCACATATGCTGAGCACTTGTTGGCTGCTTTTCCTTCATGCGGTCCAACTCATCCCAAACCATCTCAATTCGGTTGAGGTCGGGTGATTGTGGAGGCCAAGTCATCTGATGCAGCACTCCATCCCTCTCCTTCTTGGTCAAATAGCCCATACAGTGCCTGGAGGTGTGTTGGGTCATTGTCCTGTTGAAAAACAAATGATAGTCCCACTAAGTGCAAACCAGATGGGATGGCATATCGCTGCAGAATGCTGTGGTAGCCATGCTGGTTAAGTGTGCCTTGAATTCTAAATAAATCACTGACAGTGTCACCAGCAAATCACCCCCACACCATCACAGGTCCTACTCCATGCTTCACTGTGGAAACCACACATGCACAAATCATCCATTCACCAACTCTGCGTCTCACAAAGACATGGCAGTTCGAACTAAAAATCTAAAATTTGGACTCATCAGACAAAAGGACAGGTTTCCACTTGTCTAATATCTATTGCTCGTGTTTGTTGGCCCAAACAAGTCTCTTCTTCTAGTGGTTTCTTTGCAGAAATTCGACCATGAAGGCCTAATTCACGCAGTCTCCTCTGAACAGTTGATGTTGAGATGTGTCTGTTACTTGAACTCTGTGAAGCATTTATTTGGGCTGCAATTTCTGAGACTGGTAACTCTAATGAATTTATCCTTTGCAGCAGAGGTAACTCTGGGTCTTCCTTTCCTGTGGCAGTCCTCATAGGAGCCAGTTTCATCATAGCGCTTGATAGTTTTTGTGACTGTACTTGAAGAAACTTTCAAAGTTCTTGAAATTTTCCGACTTGACTGACCTTCATGTCTTAAAGTAATGATGGACTGTCATTTCTCTTTCCTTATTTGAGCTGTTCTTGCCATAATATGGACTTGGTCTTTTACCAAATAGGGCAATCACAATTGATTGGCTCAAAAGCATTGAAAAGTAAAGAAATTCCAGAAATGAACTTTTAACAAGGCACACCTGTTAACTTCTATGGGCTAGGTGGGACGCTAGCGAAATAGCATGGCGCGAAATACAAAACAGCAAAAATCTCATAATTTCATTTTCTCAAACAATCAACTATTTTACACCATTTTAAAGATAAACTTCTCGTTAATCTAACCACATTGTCCGATTTCAAAAAGGCTTTACGGCGAAAGCATAAAATTAGATTATGTTAGGACATAAACTTCACAAGAAAAACCACACAGCCATTTTCCAAGCAAGGACATGCATCACAAAAACCAAAAATACAGCTAAAATATTCACTAACCTTTGATGATCTTCATCAGATGGCACTCATAGGACTTCATGTTACACAATATATGTATGTTTTGCTCGATAAAGTTCATATTTATATCCAAAAAACCCATTTTACATTGGCACGTGATGTTCAGAAAAAGTATTCCCACCAAAAACTTCCGGTGAATGAGCACATCATTTTACAAAAATACTCATCATAAACGTTGATAAAATTTACAACAGTTATTGAAAGAATTATAGATATACTTCTCCTTAACAGATTATAGTTTAAATCGGACAACAGTCAATCAAATTGTGCCAGCTGAGAAAAAGTTGTGCGTGGCAGTGCAGAGGAATGTCGGTGGGTGAATTCAGACGGAACCCTTGGAAAGATGATACCTGTCGTGTCTTTGGCTATGCCGGATTAAGTGATATGACATGCTATCCTATAAAATCCTTTCTCTGTAATTAATATCACCTGATTAGCTAATCATGTAAATGATAACTAGAATGTCGGGACACCACGGAAGAGTGTTTATAGAGCCGTTATCTTCCGAATAAACTCTTAAAAACGTAGTAATATTTCACATCGATAGTCGTCTTATTTTCAGTCTCATAATGAAAGTTGTAAATTCTTGGTTGTCTGGCTAACAAGTTGAATCAGCAAGACACAATTGGGTTTAATTATTTATTTACCAAATACCTAAACTAATCACACAGAATTCCATATACACAGAATGCAAATTATGTCATACAGAAAACGGCCCTGGTGGACGGAGCCGACATGGCGGCTTGTTACACAAAGAAAGGGGGTTGGGCTTGAATCAAAGAGCGTGAAGACTGAGGAACAAAGAAAGCAGCTATGCCATCGTAAATACAGTATCTTATGCATTCTAAATCACCGCCCAATTGGTAAAGGAAAATGCAATAAATATTTACTCTGAGCTGCGCTTCGGTAGGTTGGTCGTAGATGTTGGCCGTATTGGCCAACAGAGATCTTCCTGTCCTCGGAAGAATGTCTCTGGTGGTAAATTGGATACTTTGTAGTATCTTCGTTGTGTGTTAGACTGGATCCGTCGTCCGTCCTTTCCTAGCCCACATCTACAGCGGCCGCTGCTAACTCAACGGCTAGGAAGTATCACTTCTGTAGTGAATAAGTTCAAAGTTCATACCATTCACAACCAAAGCTCACACAGAGGTTGGCTTAGTTCTGTACTTGACATGTGTGTCCTTTTAACGCAGAGGCTGCAGACCTCAGGTAGTGGAACCCTGGTTACATTGTGTCATTGTCTTATATAGTGGAGAGGGGAGAAGGGTGTGTTTCATCGTTTATAACCCATGTCTCTTCACAGGGGAGGGCCACTGATTAAGCAGGGCTCTTTCCTTATGAAAACCCAATTCTCTCATTTGGAAGCTAAAATTACTTTTAATCTCCTAACAAACTATCTCAATATCAAACATTTAAATTGCACAACAATTCCATGTGACTTTGATAACTAGAATGTTGGAACTTTCCCAGGTACAGTTTATGTCGTCCTGTCATCAGTCATAATGTCTCAGATGACAACCGAACAGACATCCATACTCATTAAGTTCCAACGCATATTTCCAATTGGTTCTATTACCGAAATATGGTTCCTTTCACCCACTTGTTTGATGTTTCCAGACTCTCTATATTTAACAAAGGCAATTCAACAGTCCTTCAGTAGGGTCAGAGCGAGACGGGAAGGGAGAAAGGTATTTATGGGGGGGTCCATAAACCTTACCCACAGGCCAACGTCATGACATACACACAAAATTATTATTTTTGGATATAAAGATGACGCTGTATCAACAAAAAATGGATTGCAACTTGCAAAACATGCGGGAAGAAAATGACAGACGGAGCCGGAACAATTTCCAACTTTGTGTCTTCATTTGAAGCTGCACAAAGAACGGTAAGTCGTGGCTAATATAGCCGACAGCTATATAATTTATAACTATACTAGTGTAGCATGTAGGCTAAAGTAACGTTAAATCAAATCAAAGACTTGATCGATGTATATATCATAGAAGAGTGTAATTGTTTTTAGGCCAGCTGTTTTTGTCAAGACTTTTGTGTTTTTAACATCAAATGTTTTTGTTGTATTGTATGTGTGTTTATAGTTGTGTTTAATGTTGTGTTAGTGTATGTAAGTTGTTTTGTCTGAAACGTTTTGTCTGAAACGTTGTTCCCCCTGCTGCTATTGGACCAGGTCTCTATTGGAAAAGAGATGTTATCTCAATGAGAAAAACCTGTTTAAATAAAGGTCAAATAAAAATTAAAAATGTTCTGGGTCATTAGCTGTGTTTCGGTGTTTCTGTCAAGAGATTGATCTATATATTTATGTTTTATAATATAGGCTATTGCCTATTATTTGCAGATAAAATAGGATGTTTTTTGACTGCTTTGTGCTTTCCTTGGTGCTGATCGACTTATACGGGTCAATTTCTGACCGCCGTCCATGGTGCTGAATCTATTGGCTATATTGCGGATTCTCTGGTAACAACTTCAAATGTGCCCTTAGATTAGGTTCTACTCTGCTGTTACAATGCTTAGTAATATTAACACACAGCCTTACCAACAACATTATTTTAATTTGAAGGGAAATATGGGTGGTGATAGGGGCCCGTAATTGTTTTGGGCACCTGGGCCCGTCATGATTAAGCTACGTTACTGGTCCTGGGCCTGGTTTCCCGACAGCGATGGAATTCAGGCTTACTTGTGTTTTAACGATGCATCTTTCCAACAACGGCTGAAGGCGTTTTTCAAAATAGCATGCAGAGAGAACGGTCGCTAAGTGCGTCGTTGGAACATGTGTTGATACTGATAGGATCGAAAGAAAGAGAGCGCTGCTCTCAGATCAGCTTTATCCATTCACATCTGACCTTAACATTATAATGATTTCACAATACTGACGATGGATCAGCTCCTAGAGACATATTACCACATACGGCTGCAAATATTGAGGTGGCTTATTCTAATGCTTATCCAACAAAAATGCCCCAAATCCCAGATTTGCGTCATGTTAGCCTACACATTATGAAATATAGTGAGACAAATTATACAGTAGCCTACAAGTAGCAAAATAGAACTCAATATTATTGAAGTAGATCCACTTTATTCATGTTTGAATGCAGTCATCTCGGTTTTCATTTGAACCGAGGAGGCTGGTGCGAGGAGCTATAGGAGGACGGGCTGGTTGTAATGACTGGAAGAAATGGAATGGAATCAAACGTGGATTTCTATATGTTTGATACGGTCTGTGGAGGAGAGGAGGAGAGAAATAGTGACACTGTGGAGGAGAGGAGGAGAAAACAAGAGAGAATGAATGAGGAGAGAGATGGGCAAAAACAGAGGACTTTCAGGAGGGGAAAGGAAGAACGAGAGGGAGAAGTAGAATAAGAGAGGTTTTGAAGGAAGGATGAACGCTCTTCAGAAGATCCAGGGACGGACAGACCAGATGTTGGGTGCTGTTGCTGAAATGCTGACTTACTTGGCATTGTCCAATCAACTGTGGGTGAGTGACACAAAGTTTTGGTTGGTGGCAGTGTTTTTAATTGATGTTGTTTTATTTTGTTGAATTAGTCTCTTCACATTCAGCACTTCTTTGGTGCCTCCTAGAGATAAGGTAGAATAGAAATGTTTGAAATAGAAATGTTTTAGTCCAGCAGAGCACAGTTATAATGCGTTATTTGTTTCTTATGGTTTTGGAAATATCCGTCGTTCTATCTTAAAATGATCGACTAGGTCATACAAGTTCATCAAAAGACAATAAAGATGAGGACCTCACTTCTTTCATATCAGAAACATAAAACCCCTGTTCATGTGAAAGGAGATAACAGTGGAGACTTTATTTAGAACAATACTAGCGGGTATGGTGTCCAAAGTTTCCAGGAACCATATTGGCACGACCCCTAACCCTCATCTGTATAGCGATCAACACAGACAACATCAAATGGACTGTTGACAAACACATTCCACAGATGAGATTGTGTGTGTGACCCCATCAGGATCAGTCAATGACATCGGTCATATTACATTCTCAACAGGAACATCAAGCTAAAATTAGACATATCATAACTCTAGTCAAACAAGCAGAGAGAGAGAAAAGGGACAGTAAGAGAGAGAACAGAGAGAGGGAGAGAGAGCAAGCAGAGAGGAGAGGGAGAGAAAGAGAGAGAGAGAGAGAGAAAGGGCAAGAGAGACTGACAGTGATAGAGAGTGATTGTAAACAAAGCGTTAGTTAGGAGGAATCTTGCATGTGTCTCAGACACAGGAAGTGGAGTAGCACTGATTAAGACATCTCACCATAAACAAACTCATGAGGGCCTGACACCTACCTCCTTCCTTCTCTTAGCCTTTCACTGTCCCTCTCTCTCATCTTCCCCCTCTCTCTCCCTCTTTCCCTCTCTGACACACCTAGCAACATGACTATTTTATAAACACACAACTGCTTTAGGTCTCTACATAGAAACCTGTCAGCTCAGTCGAAAAATTTGACACAGTAAATCAAGAGAAGGTTCCATTGAGATTGAACCAAGAAAGGGGATTTGTTGATGGTTTCAACTTTCTTTTTAAACCCACAATAATTACCCACCTGTATAAGCCCTGAAAGACTACCTAAGATTGTTTATTGTATATCCTTAAAACACATGTTTGCCATTGGCGCCACTTATTACATTCTAACTAGATGTCCTCTTGAGGATGTCATTCCGGATACACCAAACTCCCGAGTGGTCTGGACACTTCTTTAAGGCGCCAGCCCCCCCCCCCACCCACATATTTATCAAGTACTGTTTTATGAGGGTGGAAGTGAAGTCCTAAAATAGTCTTGTGATGCTAACAAGGCAGATAATGAGCTGAAAAAGAAAAAGGAGATAGCTGAACACTGTAACTACGATGCTATACAGTCACCTCCACAATTATTGGAAAGGAAAGGGAAAGGGGGATACAAAGTCAGTTGTACAACTGAATGCCTTGAACTGAAATGTGTCTTCTGCATTTAACCCAACCCCTCTGGCACCCTTGATGAAGAATCAACCCCAAAAAATACAACATACACTGAACAAAAATGTAAAGTGTTGGTCTCATGTTTCATGAGCTCTCACATTTTCTGAACAAATGTGTTTACATCCCTGTTAGTGAGCAGTTCTCATCCACCTGACAGGTGTGTCATATCAAGAAGCTGATTGAACAGCATGATGATAACACAGGTGCACCTTGTGCCGGGGACAGTAAAAGGCCACTTTAAAATGAGTATGTTTGTCACAAAACACAATGCCACAGATGTCTCAAGTTTTGAGGGAGCATGGTAGAGAACTTGGTAGTATGTCCAACAGGCCTCACAACCGCAGACCATGTGTAACCACGCAAGCCCAGGAACTCAACATCCAGCTCCTTCACCTGCGGGATCGTCGGAGACCAGCCACCCGGATACCCGGACAGCACAACCAAAGAATTTCTGCACAAACTTTCAGAAACCGACTCAGGGAAGCGCATCTGCGTGCTCATAGTCCTCACCAGGAACCTGAATGCAGTTTGGCATCGTAACCGGCTTCAGTGGGCAAATGCTCACCTTCAATGGCCACTGGCACACTGGAGAAGTGTGCTCTTCACAGATGAATCCCGGTTTCAACTGTACCGGGCAGATGGCAGACAGCGTGTATGGCGTTGTGTGGGCGAGGGGTTTGATGATGTCAACGTTGTGAACAGAGTGCCCCATGATGGTGGTAGGATAATGGTATAGGCAGGCATAAGCTACAGACAACAAACACAATTGCATTTTATAGATGGCAATTTTAATGCACGAGATATCGTGATGAGATCCTGAGGGCGATTGTCAGGCCATTCATCCGCTGCCATCACCTCATGTTTCAGCATGGAAATGCACGGCCCCATGTCACAAGAATCTGTACACAAATCCTGGAAGTTGAAAATGTTACCCATTGAGCATGTTTGGGATCTACGTGTACGACAGCGAGTTTCAGTTCCCATCAATATCCAGCAACTTCGCACAGCCATTGAAGAGGAGTGGGACAACATTCCACAGGCCACAATCAACAGCCTGATCAACTCTATGCGAAGGAGATGTGTCGCGCTACATGAGGCAAATGGTGGTCACACCAGATACTGACTGGTTTTCTGATCCACGCTCCTGCTTTTTTTAAGGTATCTGTGACCAACAAAATATCTGTCTTTGTCACGCCCTGATCTGTTTCACCTGTCCTTGTGCTTGTCTCCACCCCCCTCCAGGTGTCGCCCATCTTCCATATTATCCCCTGGGTATTTATACCGGTGTTCTCTGTTTGTCTGTGGTCAGTTTGTCTTGTTTGTCAAGACAACCAGCGGTTTTTGTATCAGCTCCTGCTTTTTCCCAGTCTCTCTTTTCTCGTCCTCCTGGTTTTGACCCTTGCCTGTCCTGACCCTGAGCCTGCCCACCTGACCACTCTGCCTGCCCCTGACCCTGAGCCTGCCTGCCATCCCGCCGTCTGCCTCAGTCTGGAGGTATTCGTGGCGGAGGTGAGAAAGGTTTTTGAGGCTCCGGTGTTCGGGAGAGAGGCTGCCCGGAAGTTACTCTAGCTTCGGCAGGACTCCCTCAGTGTGGCAGACTATGCGGTAGAGTTCCGCACTCTGTCAGCGGAGGGTACCTGGAACCCGGAAGCGCTGTTTGACACGTTCCTGCATGGTTTATCGGAGGAAGTAAAGGACGAGCTTGCAGCCCGGGAACTACCAACGGATCTCGACTCACTCATCGCCTTAACCATCCGGATCGATGAACGGCTACAGGAACGTAGGAGGGAGAAGAGGTCTTAGTATTAGTATAACATTTTATATTAAATAATTAGGGCTGTGATGAATTGCATTGATTGAAAGCATTCAAAATACACTGAAAACATCCAAATACATAATCTATACAGCTAAATACAACAGTGCAATGAGGTCTTGAAAAGTTAGCATGGAGGTTAAAGAAAGTGTGCTTACTAAATGTACCCAATTTTGCTAAACATTACTTTAGACAAAATCAAGTTGTCAATATTCTTGTAATCTTGTTTGTATGAAAAATCTTCAATTACAGCTTAAGTTGAGCAAATTCAGAATTTGTGATTAATCACATTTAATCACAGCAAATCCTGCGATTAACACAAACAACGCACCGACATGAAAACAGAGTCAATAACACCTGAGGAAAGAACCAAGGGGAGTGACAGATATAGGGAAGATAATAAAGGAGGTGATGGAGTCCAGGTGAGTGTCATGAAGCGCTGGTGCGCGAGATGAGGGTGACAGGTGTGCGAGACGATGGTGACAGGTGTGCGAGATGATGGTGACAGGTGTGTGGGATAATCAGCAGCCTGATGACCTAGAGGCCGGAGAGGGAGTATAATCAGCAGCCTGATGACCTAGAGGCAGGAGAGGGAGTATAATCAGCAGCCTGATGACCTAGAGGCAGGAGAGGGAGTATAATCAGCAGCCTGATGACCTAGAGGCAGGAGAGGGAGTATAATCAGCAGCCTGATGACCTAGAGGCTGGAGAGGGAGTATAATCAGCAGCCTGATGACCTAGAGGCTGGAGAGGGAGTATAATCAGCAGCCTGATGACCTAGAGGCAGGAGAGGGAGTATAATCAGCAGCCTGATGACCTAGAGGTCAGAGAGGGAGTATAATCAGCAGCCTGATGACCTAGAGGCTGGAGAGGGAGTATAATCAGCAGCCTGATGACCTAGAGGCTGGAGAGGGAGTATAATCAGCAGCCTGATGACCTAGAGGCAGGAGAGGGAGTATAATCAGCAGCCTGATGACCTAGAGGCTGGAGAGGGAGTATAATCAGCAGCCTGATGACCTAGAGGCTGGAGAGGGAGTATAATCAGCAGCCTGATGACCTAGAGGCAGGAGAGGGAGTATAATCAGCAGCCTGATGACCTAGAGGCTGGAGAGGGAGTATAATCAGCAGTCTGATGACCTAGAGGCTGAAGAGGGAGTATAATCAGCAGCCTGATGACCTAGAGGCAGGAGAGGGAGTATAATCAGCAGTCTGATGACCTAGAGGCTGAAGAGGGAGTATAATCAGCAGCCTGATGACCTAGAGGCAGGAGAGGGAGTATAATCAGCAGCCTGATGACCTAGAGGCTGAAGAGGGAGTATAATCAGCAGCCTGATGACCTAGAGGCTGAAGAGGGAGTATAATCAGCAGCCTGATGACCTAGAGGCTGGAGAGGGAGTATAATCAGCAGCCTGATGACCTAGAGGCTGGAGAGGGAGTATAATCAGCAGCCTGATGACCTAGAGGCTGGAGAGGGAGTATAATCAGCAGCCTGATGACCTAGAGGCTGAAGAGGGAGTATAATCAGCAGCCTGATGACCTAGAGGCTGGAGAGGGAGTATAATCAGCAGTCTGATGACCTAGAGGCTGAAGAGGGAGTATAATCAGCAGCCTGATGACCTAGAGGCTGAAGAGGGAGTATAATCAGCAGCCTGATGACCTAGAGGCAGGAGAGGGAGTATAATCAGCAGCCTGATGACCTAGAGGCTGGAGAGGGAGGATAATCAGCAGCCTGATGACCTAGAGGAAGGAGAGGGAGGATAATCAGCAGCCTGATGACCTAGAGGCTGGAGAGGGAGTATAATCAGCAGCCTGATGACCTAGAGGAAGGAGAGGGAGGATAATCAGCAGCCTGATGACCTAGAGGCTGGAGAGGGAGTATAATCAGCAGCCTGATGACCTAGAGGCTGAAGAGGGAGGATAATCAGCAGCCTGATGACCTAGAGGCTGGAGAGGGAGTATAATCAACAGCCTGATGACCTAGAGGCTGGAGAGGGAGTATAATCAACAGCCTGATGACCTAGAGGCTGAAGAGGGAGTATAATCAGCAGCCTGATGACCTAGAGGCTGAAGAGGGAGTATAATCAGCAGTCTGATGACCTAGAGGCAGGAGAGGGAGTATAATCAGCAGCCTGATGACCTAGAGGCAGGAGAGGGAGTATAATCAGCAGCCTGATGACCTAGAGGCAGGAGAGGGAGTATAATCAGCAGCCTGATGACCTAGAGGCAGGAGAGGGAGTATAATCAGCAGCCTGATGACCTAGAGGCAGGAGAGGGAGTATAATCAGCAGCCTGATGACCTAGAGGCAGGAGAGGGAGTATAATCAGCAGCCTGATGACCTAGAGGCTGGAGAGGGAGTATAATCAGCAGCCTGATGACCTAGAGGCTGAAGAGGGAGTATAATCAGCAGCCTGATGACCTAGAGGCTGAAGAGGGAGTATAATCAGCAGCCTGATGACCTAGAGGGAGTATAATCAGCAGCCTGATGACCTAGAGGCTGAAGAGGGAGTATAATCAGCAGCCTGATGACCTAGAGGCTGAAGAGGGAGTATAATCAGCAGCCTGATGACCTAGAGGCTGAAGAGGGAGTATAATCAGCAGCCTGATGACCTAGAGGCTGGAGAGGGAGTATAATCAGCAGCCTGATGACCTAGAGGCTGAAGAGGGAGTATAATCAGCAGCCTGATGACCTAGAGGCTGAAGAGGGAGTATAATCAGCAGCCTGATGACCTAGAGGCTGAAGAGGGAGTATAATCAGCAGCCTGATGACCTAGAGGCTGGAGAGGGAGTATAATCAGCAGCCTGATGACCTAGAGGCTGGAGAGGGAGTATAATCAGCAGTCTGATGACCTAGAGGCTGAAGAGGGAGTATAATCAGCAGCCTGATGACCTAGAGGCTGAAGAGGGAGTATAATCAGCAGCCTGATGACCTAGAGGCTGAAGAGGGAGTATAATCAGCAGCCTGATGACCTAGAGGCAGGAGAGGGAGTATAATCAGCAGCCTGATGACCTAGAGGCTGAAGAGGGAGTATAATCAGCAGCCTGATGACCTAGAGGCTGAAGAGGGAGTATAATCAGCAGCCTGATGACCTAGAGGCTGAAGAGGGAGTATAATCAGCAGCCTGATGACCTAGAGGCTGGAGAGGGAGTATAATCAGCAGCCTGATGACCTAGAGGCTGAAGAGGGAGTATAATCAGCAGCCTGATGACCTAGAGGCTGGAGAGGGAGTATAATCAGCAGCCTGATGACCTAGAGGCTGAAGAGGGAGTATAATCAGCAGCCTGATGACCTAGAGGTCAGAGAGGGAGTATAATCAGCAGCCTGATGACCTAGAGGCTGAAGAGGGAGTATAATCAGCAGCCTGATGACCTAGAGGCTGAAGAGGGAGTATAATCAGCAGCCTGATGACCTAGAGGCTGAAGAGGGAGTATAATCAGCAGCCTGATGACCTAGAGGCTGAAGAGGGAGTATAATCAGCAGCCTGATGACCTAGAGGCTGGAGAGGGAGTATAATCAGCAGCCTGATGACCTAGAGGCTGAAGAGGGAGTATAATCAGCAGCCTGATGACCTAGAGGCTGGAGAGGGAGTATAATCAGCAGCCTGATGACCTAGAGGCTGAAGAGGGAGTATAATCAGCAGCCTGATGACCTAGAGGCTGAAGAGGGAGTATAATCAGCAGCCTGATGACCTAGAGGCTGAAGAGGGAGTATAATCAGCAGCCTGATGACCTAGAGGCTGAAGAGGGAGTATAATCAGCAGTCTGATGACCTAGAGGCTGAAGAGGGAGTATAATCAGCAGCCTGATGACCTAGAGGCTGAAGAGGGAGTATAATCAGCAGCCTGATGACCTAGAGGCTGAAGAGGGAGTATAATCAGCAGCCTGATGACCTAGAGGCTGGAGAGGGAGTATAATCAGCAGCCTGATGACCTAGAGGCTGAAGAGGGAGTATAATCAGCAGCCTGATGACCTAGAGGCTGAAGAGGGAGTATAATCAGCAGCCTGATGACCTAGAGGCTGAAGAGGGAGGATACGTGACACAACAACAGAAACATGGTCATACAATATAGCCCAGTATTTGTTTATATTTGTTTAATATTTTTTGTTCACCTTTATTTAGATTTAAAAAAAATGTTTTTATGTAACTTTTATTTAGCTAGGCAAGTCAGTTAAGAACAGATTCTTATTTACAATGAAACAAGCAGTGGTGGAAAAAGTACCCAATTTTCATACTTGAGTAAAAGTAAATCAAATCAAACGTTATTAGTCACATGCTCCGAATACAACAAGTGTAGACTTTACCATGAAATGCTTACTTACAAGCCCTTAACCAACAGTGCAGTTCAAGAAGAGTTAAGAAACATATTTACCAAGTAGACTAAAATAAAAGTAATAATAAAAAGTAACACAATAAAATAACAATAACGAGGCTATATACAGGGGGCACCGGTACTGAGTCAGTGCGGAGGTAAAGGTTAGTTGAGGTAATTTGTACATGTAGGTGGGGGTGAAGTGACTATGCATAGATAATAAACAGCGAGTAGCAGTAGTGCACAAAAAGGGAGGGGGCGGAGGGGGGGTGTCAATGTAAATAGTCCGGTGGCTATTTTCTTAATTGTTCAGCAGTCTTATGGCTTGGGGGTAGAAGCTGTTGAGAAGCCTTTTGGTCCTAGACTTGGCGCTCCGGTACTGCTTGCCGTGCGGTAGCAGAGAAAACAGTCTATGACTTGGGTGACTGGAGTCTCAATTTTATGGGCTTTCCTCTGACACCAACTATTGTATAGGTCCTGGATGGCAGGAAGCTTGGCCCCAGTGATGTACTGGGCCGTTCACACTACTCTCTGTAGCGCCTTACGGTCAGATGCCGAGCAGTTGCCATACCAGGTGGTGATGCAACCGGTCAGGATGCTCTCAATGGTGCAGCTGTAGAACCGTTTGAGGATCTGGGGACCCATGCCAAATCATTTCAGTCTCCTGAGTGGGAAAATAATTTGTTGTGCCCTCTTTACCCCTGTCTTGGTATGTTTGGACCATGATAGTTCGTTGATGATGTTGACACCAAGGAACTTGAAGCTCTCGACCCGCTCCACTACAGCCCCGTTGATGTTAATGGGGGCCTGTTCAGCCCACCTTTTCCTGTAGTCCATGATCAGCTCCTTTGTCTTGCTCACATTGAGGGAGAGATTGTTGTCCTGGCAGCACACTGCCAGTTCTCTGACCTCCTCCCTATAGGCCGTCTCTTCGTTGTCGGTGATCAGGCCTACCACTGTTGTGTCGTCAGCAAACTTAATGGTGGTGTTGGAGTCGTGTTTGGCCACGCAGTCGTGGGTGAACAGGGAATACAGGAGGGGACTATGTACACACCCCTGATGGGCCCCAGTGTTAAGGATCAGCATGGCAGACGTGTTGTTACTTACTCTTACCACCTGGGGACGGTCCATCAGGAAGTCCAGGATCCTGTTGCAGAGGGAGGTGTTTAGTCACAGAGTCCTTAGCTTAGTGATGAGCTTCGTGGGCACTATGGTGTTGAATGCTGAGCTGTAGTCAATGAACAGCATTCTCACATAGGTGTTCCAGTTGTCCAGGTGAGAAAGGGCAGTGTGGAGTGCGATCGAGATCTGTAGATTTGTTGGGGCAGTATGTGAATTGGAGTGGGTCTAGGGTGTCCGGGAGGATGCTGTTGATGTGAGTCATGACCATTCAATCTTAATCCTGTATTTACGCTTTGCTTGTTTGATGGTTCATCTGAGGGCATAGCGGGATTTATTATAAGCGCCTGGATTAGTTTCCCGCTCCTTGAAAGTGGCAGCTCTAGCCTTTAGCTTGATGCGGATGTTTCCTGTAATCCATGGCTTCTGGTTGGGATATGTACGTACAGTCACTGTGGGGACGACGTCGTCGATGCACTTATTGATGAAGCCGATGACTGAGGTGGTGTACTCCTCAATGTCATTGGATGAATCCCGGAACATATTCCAGTCTGTACTAGCAAAACAGTCCTGTAGCGTAGCATCCGCGTCATCTGACCACTTCCGTATTGAGCGAGTCCCTGGTACTTCCTGCTTTAGTTTTTTGCTTGTAAGCAGGAATCAGGAGGATATAATTATGGTCAGATTTGCCAAATGGAGGGCGGGGTAGAGCTTTGTATGCATCTCTGTGTGTGGAGTAAAGGGGGTCGTGGATTCTTTTTCTCTGGTTGCACATGTGACATGCTGGAAAATATTTGGTAAAACTGATTTAGGTTTGCCTGCATTAAAGTCCCCGGCCACTAGGAGCGCCACTTCTGGGTGAGCATTTTCTTCCTTATAGAGTTGGTTGAGAGCAACATTAGTGCCAGATTCATTCTGTGGTGGTAAATAGACGGCTACGAATAAAATAGATGAGAACTCTCTTGGTAGATAGTGTGGTTTACAGCTTATCATAAGGTTCTTTACCTCAGGCGAGCAATACCTCAAGACTTCTTTAATATTAGACATCGCACACCAGATGTTATTGACAAATAGACACACATTCCCACCCCTCGTCTTACTCGAGGTAGCGTCTCTGTTCTGCCGGTGCATGAAAGATACCTTAACAGAAAATGACTAAAGTAAAAGTGAAAGTCACCCAGTAAAATACTACTTGAGTAAAAGTCTAAAAGTATTTGGTTTTAAATATACTTAAGTATCAAAAGTGAATGTAAAAGTATAAATAACTTCAAATTTCTTATATAAAGCAAACCAGATGGCATAATTTTATTTTATTTACGGATAGCCAGGGGCACGCTCCAACCTCAGCCATAATTTAGAAACAGAGCATGTGTTTAGTGAGAACACAAAGTGGCTATCTATCTATTCAGATAAATTATTTCCTCCCCTAGAGATGGTACAAAAAATACATCAGTAATTATGATCCCTCTTTCTTCCCCTCCCTCCTTCTCTCTCTCCCTCCTCTCCTCCCTCTCTCCTCTTGTTCTTTTCTCGCGGGTGTGGTGACTGACTACATGATTATGATCCCTCTCTCTCTTTCTCTTTCTCTCTCTCTCTCTCTTTTCCTCTCTCTCCTTCTGTCTCTCCCCTTCGATCTCCCTCTTTCTCTCTCCTCCTCTCTCTGTATCGCTCTACCCCTCTTCTCTCGCTGCCCTTTTCTCACTCCTCCTCCTTTCTCTCTCTCGCTGAAGAGGAGTGATACCTCATGGTGTCCATCTCCATTAACCTTCAGTAGGCTCTGCCAGGACCAATAAGAATGTGCCTTAGAAAATGCTTTCCCTAGGTTCAACAAAGTTCTGTATAGAATAGGGATATGTGTTTTAAAGCACTTTGTACAGTCTTACCATCGTCGATCGACAGGTAACAGTAAAATCTCAATGTACACATTTTTACAGTCTTGCAATTATTTTCCAGCCTGGTCCCAGATCTGTTTGTTCTGCATAGCCAACTCCTACGATGGTTGTCAAATGTTGGCATGACACCATCTGTCACCAGGCTAGTTGTTGAGTCTTCTTTATTAGGGATACTCCTGACTGTGTCTCTCCATGTCCAGTTTGCAGAGAACAGTGATGTAGCAGCAGAGCCCACAGTGAGCCAAGGGAAGAAGAGGGGTTAGCAGGTTCAGGTTCAGGTCCAGCACAGTGGAAACCGGCTGGGCTAGAGGACTGGGAGCAGGGGTCCTCCTCCCAAGACAACCTGGAGAGGAAAGAAGGACGAGACAGAACAGGTGAGACCTGACAGACTGTCTCTGTCCTTTGAAGTCAGTCTCTGTGTCGCCTGGCAGTTGTCTATGGCACACAGTGTTATAGACAATTGCCAGGCCAAACAGTGGCCTCACCTAACCTGTCTAGCTCCATCCAACCATGTTCTGGTCTGCTCCTTGTTCCAATGCCCAGGGCGGTAGGGTTTCAGGTGTCCTTTCAGTGACATTAAAAAGCAAGTTGGTTGACCAAACAATCACCTCATAAAGTATGCCTGGCCTGTTGAGAAATACTAGAATATTCTTAGGATTTAATTTCTGCCACCCACTTGTCTTGTGTGCACGTCTTGTACTACGTTCGCGTGTTTACCCTCCATTACATCCCTGCTTGTAAGTGTACCCAAAATACATCTATCTGACCTCCTTTTACATAATGAGCAGGTGTGTAATCAGATGGGAGTCACCCGAAGCTTCCTGAAGCTTGGTGGTTAGCAGGTAATGAACTACCTCCCTGTATCTGCAGTGTTAGCACTGATAGGACGATAGAGGACCTAATCTGACCAATGGGAGGATCGGAGCCTAGTTAACCCGGTTAATGTACCATATAGGAAAGTTGGAATCAGTGTGTTTGTGTTTGCGTGCCAGCATGTGTTTGTGTGTGCCAGAGTAGTGAGGATGTGTGGCCAACTGTTTCCAGATGTGGGAAAATGTTGAGGAAAATCCCACTATTGGTTGCAGGCAGCCATTCTTGGTTGACTTAGATCCGAGAAGGTTTGTATGCATTCCCATTTTCCTTGAGTGCAACCGAACAAAAGGAGCTTTGTAGCTGGATGGAGGATTGGGGTGTGTGGGGTGGGTGGCTGTCTACCGTACTACCATGTGGCTGAAACCAAACCACTAAGTCCTGTGCAGAGCAGAACATGACGTTTGTTTGGTGTGTGTGCGAGTTTGTGTGTGTGTGTGTGTTTATGCGTGTGCATGTGTGTGTGTGTGTGTGTGTGTGTGTGTGTGTGTGTGTGTGTGTGTGTGTGTGTGTGTGTGTGTGTGTGTGAGAGACAGAGGAGGAAGCTGTCAGCGATGTTTATATGTTATGGCTGTACTTACACGGATTGTGCTGGCGAAGCTAATGCAGCCCAATATTATCGTAGCCCCCCCTCAGGAGAGGGCAGAAATGCATGGCTTCATAGTCCATGGATGGATGTGTGGAGGACAGTTAGAGCTGGGTGGTTGCTTGTTTGTGCCAGTCCTGTTTTGGTCCATTGCAGATCTGTGGTCAAATATAATTTTAAGTACTGGGCATTTGCTTGACCTTGTCTGGGGTGTCAGATTGGTAGGGTTTGCACTTTTGTAACTATTCCATTGGCTCCATTGATCCAGGTAAACTCAATCACAGCACGGAACAATACTATTTGAACCCCGGTCTGGTCCATTGTATAGTTTTTGTCACCTGATTCTTTATAACTGACACAATATCCCATATTTACACCTTGGCATTATAAAGATTACATTCTTAGTGACGTGTGTCCCTCTGCCCATTCACCCTTTGTGTGTGTGCTCTAGTTATGTGGGGTTTCAGAGAACAGAGAGGAGAGGAGGGGAGAGGAGAGGTCATAGAGGACAGGAGAGGACGGGAGAGGATGGGAGAGGAGAGGAGAGAAAAGGAGAGGACGGGAGAGGAGGGGAGAGGTCATAGAGGACAGGAGAGGACGGGAGAGGACAGGAGAGGACGGGAGAGGATGAGAGAGGAGAGGAGAGAAAAGGAGAGGACGGGAGAGGAGGGGAGAGGTCATAGAGGACAGGAGAGGACAGGAGAGGACAGGAGAGGACGGGAGAGGATGAGAGAGGAGAGGAGAGAAAAGGAGAGGACGGGAGAGGAGGGGAGAGGTCATAGAGGACAGGAGAGGACAGGAGAGGACAGGAGAGGACGGGAGAGGATGAGAGAGGAGAGGAGAGAAAAGGAGAGGACGGGAGAGAAGGGGAGAGGTCATAGAGGACAGGAGAGGACGGGAGAGGATGAGAGAGGAGAGGAGAGAAAAGGAGAGGAGGGGAGAGGAGGGGAGAGGACGGGAGAGGACAGGAGAGGACAGGAGAGGAGGATGGAGAGGACTGGAGTTGAGGAGAGAGGACAGGAAAGGAGAGGACATGAGAAGCATCTGGTGGCTTCACAGGAACCACAATCACATGACGCAGCACATAGGAGGAAGAGACATTCACTCTCCTTCCCTTTCCACTTCTTCTTTTCCTTCCTACCATTAACTCCTCCTCTCTTTCCTATCCTTCCTCTCTCTCATCTTCCTTCTCTCCCTCCTTTCCTTCCTCTCTTTTCCTCCATGTCCTCTTCCTGAACCGTAACCATGGCAAAGTGCTCACAGTCGACCTGTAGCCAGTGCAAAGTGTTCACACACACAGATACAGCACACATGACTTCATGTAGCTTAAGGTCCAGCAGAACAGACATAGTGATGACATACAGGACGTATGAAGGCCAAACTGATATGTAACAAGTAGTATTATGGTAGATAGATCTGTATAGCACAGAGTAATGGTGGAGAGTTACAACAGCAGCAGAGAATACACAGACTCCTATAACCTATTTTCATCAGATGTTTAATATGGGCTACAGAGCCATTGAATATGTATGCTACAGAGTAGTATCAAGACATGTTGTCAATGGTAGTCTGGGGAATTCTTCTATCTAAATCAGTGGAGGGTAGTGGGAGGAGCTATAAGAGGACAGGCTCATTGTAATGGCTGGAATGAAATAAATGGAACGGTATCAAACACATCAAACATATGTAAAACACATGTTTGACTCCGTTCCATGAATTCCATTCCAGCCAGTACACAAATCCCATTCTCCTATAGCTCCAGCCTCCACTGATTTTAAATCCATGCAACTTTATAAAGACTTCTATACTTTACAAAGTACTTAAAACATCTGGGCCCTCTGTTGTCTTTCATCTTAGGATTCCTCTCTGGTTTGAATATGATAGATTATAAAATACTATGGTAATAGTCTCAGCTACCCTGCAACACATTACAACACAACCCTGGGTGGAATAACAACATAATAATAATGGTGAGTCAGAAGAAGCAACATAGATCAAAGAAAGACAGTTAGCATAGCCAGTGGATGTCGACATCACAGTTAGCGTAGCCAGTGGATGTCGACATCAAATGGTGTCTGTTTGAGTTCAGTGAGTACTTGCTGCAATCTATTATTCCACACCAAACGTATCTCTAATTTAATATCAGTTCAAATGCTCAGTCCCTCTGTTCGTCATGTGACCTTGTATAAAACATTTACATCTTCAAAATACTAAGATATTGCATTATTGAGTGCAATCTGAAAGCCACTAATATTTCCATTCATGTTGTTACTTTCACTAGTCTCCATATCTGTTTCCTTCAACTAGGACCCTTCTTCCCAATAGTTAGACCTTCTCAATCACTACTGCTAATACACACGGATCACTCCCAAACAATGTTCCACTTTCCCCCCTATTGCAAGGCTTAAAAACAAAACAAACATGAGAACTTTCTCTGTATTGGAAGGCATTGTTTTCATTTTAGTCTTCAATCTTATTCTATTTCTGTTGGACATTCAATTTCTGATTCACATGTATTAAATGTCTATTTTTTTTTTTAGATTCATATGTAATGCGCTGAATTTATAAAATGCATCGGCCAATTCAGAATGGAAGAGAGACACTTTCTTGGATCAACATGCATTAAAACTGTGCTGGCACTGTCTATCAGTCCCCTGTAGATGGCGGGTTACCTAGCAAGTTACCGAGATGGCGGGTTACCTAGTAATTTCAACTCTAGTTCAACTCTAGTAACCATTATACATTCATACATTGTTACTTTATCAAATATAGTAACCCATTATACTATTCATTTCTCTTAATACTTTTTATACCACTTACCCACGTCTATGTGTGGGTGTTCAAGTTGTATACTATTATAATTTTTTCTATTGTTACTTCATCAAATCTCTAGTAACTCATTATACTCTTCATATGCTACTTTATCTCTAATAACCCATTATACTTCCTTTACACTGGTGTTCTATTCATACAAGCGTTTAAATATTTACTCTAGTGTTCTCTAGTAACAGCATATTCGGGAATAGTACTTTCTCCTTTCATATCTCCTCATACATAATAACGTTATACCATCAAACTCCACTGATGAGTTTGATGGTCACTGACTTACTGGTGCTCTTCCATGCCGTCCATGGGAGGGGTGTGTCACTTGAGTGGGTTGAGTCACTGACGTGATCTTCCTGTCTGGGTTGGCGCCCCCCCCCTGGGTTGTGCCGTGGAGGAGATTTTTGTGGGCTATACTCGGCCTTGTCTTCGGACGGTAAGTTGGTGGTTGTAGACATCCCTCTAGTGGTGTGGGGGCTGTGCTTTGGCAAAGTGGGTGGGGTTATATCCTGCCTGTTTGGCCCTGTCCGGGGGTATCATCGGATGGGGCCACAGTGTCTTCTGATCCCTCCTGTCTCAGCCTCCAGTATTTATGCTGCAGTAGTTTATGTGTCGGGGGGCTAGGGTCAGTCTGTTACATCTGGAGTATTCTCTTGTCTTATCCGGTGTCCTGTGTGAATTTAAATATGTTCTCTCTAATTCTCTCTTTCTCTCTTTCTTTCTTTCTCTCGGAGGACCTGAGCCCTAGGACCATGCCTCGGGACTACCTGGCATGATGACTCCTTGCTGTCCCCAGTCCACCTGGCCATGCTGCTGCTCCAGTTTCAACTGTTCTGCCTGCGGCTACGGAACCCTGACCTGTTCACCGGACGTGCTTGTTGCACCCTCGACAACTACTATGATTATTATTATTTGACCATGCTGGTCATTTATGAACATTTTAACATCTTGACCATGTTCTGTTATAATATCCACCCGGCACAGCCAGAAGAGGACTGGCCACCCCTCATAGCCTGGTTCCTCTCTAGGTTTCTTCCTAGGTTTTTGGCCTTTCTAGGGAGTTTTTCCTAGGGAGTTTTTCCTAGCCACCGTGCTTCTTTCACATGCATTGCTTGCTGTTTGGGGTTTTAGGCTGGGTTTCTGTAAAGCACTTTGAGATTTCAGCTGATATACGAAGGGCTATATAAATAAATTTGATTTGATTTTTGATTTGATTTGATGAGACATGTTATCTTCATTATCTCTAATGAGTCATGTTACCCTCTGAGACATGTTATCCTCATTACCAATGAGACATGTTATCCTCTAATGAGACATGTTATCATGTTATCCTTGTTACTAATGAGACATGTTATCCTCTAATGAGACATGTTATCATGTTATCCTTGTTACTAATGAGACATGTTATCCTCTAATGAGACATGTTATCATGTTATCCTTGTTACTAATGAGACATGTTATCCTCTAATGAGACATGTTATCATGTTATCCTTGTTACTAATGAGACATGTTATCCTCTAATGAGACATGTTATCATGTTATCCTTGTTACTAATGAGACATGTTATCCTCTAATGAGACATGTTATCCTCTAATGAGACATGTTATCATGTTATCCTTGTTATTAATGAGACATGTTATCCTCTAATGAGACATGTTATCATGTTATCCTTGTTACTAATGAGACATGTTATCCTCTAATGAGACATGTTATCATGTTATCCTTGTTACTAATGAGACATGTTATCCTCTAATGAGACATGTTATCATGTTATCCTTGTTACTAATGAGACATGTTATCCTCTAATGAGACATGTTATCCTCTAATGAGACATGTTATCATGTTATCCTTGTTACTAATGAGACATGTTATCCTCTAATGAGACATGTTATCCTCTAATGAGACATGTTTTCATGTTATCCTCCTTACTAATGAGACATGTTATCATGTTATCCTCATTACTAATGAGACATGTTATCCTCTGAGACGTTACCCTCGATTGAGATCCTGAGACATGTTATCCTCTACCTGTAGATCCGACGGGCGGTGGTGGACTTCGGTATTTACATCCACACCACCCAATGTGCATCTTCAACGATTCTAAACGCCTACAATAACACCTTGTGCTATTATAAGTGGTTCAGACCACGTAGACTTTTCTATCGTTACATCCTATGCACCATATGTATCTTCAATGGTTCTTGCCACTACTTCCTATACATATAAAATATCCCGTGCTCAATAACACCTCGTGCTAGTAGTCCCAGACTACAATAGGAGGTGGTGGACGGAACCTCTAGATAACAGAACCATAGATAATGTTAGAGATCGAAAAACTCAGCTCACACAGAACTGGAAAACTCAGCTCATACAGAACTGGTTTGGGTATTCATTCAGACCTCTTCCACACCAGAGCTAGTGCCCTGACAGCTCTCATTCACTCAGTACTAAATAGGTACATTTCAAATCTCTTATTATCCAAATTTCAATCATCTTAATATCCAATCCTTTCCACACTCACACAACTTTCATATCTTCATTCACTTAGTACTATTCTCAACCACATTCCATAATCTCCCCTGTTACACGATGTGCATCTTCAATGACTCTCTGTCATTACATATGGTGCATAGGAAGTATCTTTCACATACATATATAATAACACCACGTGCTATTAGTAGTGGCTGCAGACCACGTAGACACTTCTCTTATAAATGCCAACAGACAGCTGTCAGCGGGGCTTTCCATAGTACCATTACACTCTCGCTCTAGTCTTCTCATTAGACTAGTAAATAGCTTTCTCTTATAAGACTATGGGTACCTTTTTATGTGTTACTCGCTTTAATTTTATTGGTTTTATCATGTTATTTAAACATTTTTATACAAATTCATTTAAATTAACTTACTGAAGTTAGGAAGACATGTCCCTCAATTGTTCGCGGATGATTCGTCTCCTCTTGGGCAGCTCACAGTAAGGGTCTGGTCTGAGCGGGTCCTCTTCCTCTTTTGGTTTGATGGGAATTTCCCTTACGCTTCATGAAATGCGCCACTGGTTTTCCTCGCAGACTGTCACTTGAAAGCACCGCAGGCAGAATCAATCATCCTGTTCGTTGATGCCAAATTGTCGTGTAAATTCTACACTTGGGACAATCAAAGTCAATCTTAAATTAATCATTGTTTATTAACAGCAAGCTGGAGAGGTCACAGTCAAACTTTAGATGCATAAAGTACCGGTCTGAAGTGAACTCAGTCCCGTTAGAGCTCTTATATACTGCTTACACAGACAAGTTACATACGGTTGGTTCCTGTGTGTGTTTGGCATCGTCTCCTATCTTAACTTATAGAACATAGGCGTTCTGCCAGATGGTCCTAAGGATGGGGTCATGCCGACCCCCCCTCCCCCCCAAGCACAGGCAGGAGCCAAGGTTAATTTTTGACACTAAGAAAATATGAACATTTTCAAGGCTGTCTCTTCACATGATAAAATGTTCCATCACAGATGTACTGCCAAATTTAGAGGTGGCTTATAGTAGAGAAATGAACATTCAATTCTCTGGTAAACGCTCTGATGGATATTCCTGCAGTCAGCATTCCAATTACACACTCCCTCCAAACGTTTTTGAGTGGCCTTTTATTGTCACTAGCACAAGGTGTGCCTGTGTAATGATCATTCTGTTGAATAAGCTTCTTGAAATGCCCCACCTGTCAGGTGGATGAATTATTTATCAGCTGAAAAAGTTACACTTTTTCAGCTGATTGGAGAAAATACCTCCTTACAGACCACTTATCCAGAGCTCCAGAATACGGCTGACATTTAGATCTGCATTTCTTTAATGGGAAGTAAAGAAAAAAAACGTAACTTTTTCAGCTGATTGCATTGTAATCAGGGGCTAGAACTGAAATCATTTTTACATCGTTTTGATTCTGAACAGAACCAATTTTATTTGTTACATTCCACTGTTCCAACCAGCAAAATAAAGTTCTGAACTGATTCGAACCCCAAAAAAGTAACAGTTTATATCGTTACTTTCTGTTCCTTTTTAAACCTCTGAAATATATACATTTTTTAATTTAGCTCAACATTAAATTACTTCATTAATGGATAGAGAAGCTTGCTATTGAGCGAGCAAGCTATGTATATGCATTGGACAGACAAGTGTAAGTGTGCGACATTTTACATTTTACGGAAATTTTGCGGGTAAGGAGGGGGCTGAGCATGAAGCGCTGGGCATCTTGTTGTTATGACATGCGTTATCTGAATTAGGCCCACAGAATTATACCTATGGAGAAGTGGCTTCTATGAAGTAACTTTGAATGTCTTTGAACTTCAGAGAGTTGGCTTAACTAACGTTGAACCAGAGCTAGCCCTTGATCATGACTCTCAGTTCCATTACACATAATGCCGCCTAGAGTTTTCGAGAGCTAAACCAGAGCTAGCTAACAAGCTTGTGTGCAGAGCAGCACCAGAAAATAACGTCTTGCCTTTTTGTAGTTAATAAATCCAAAGTGAAACGTGATAAATATAGTATCCTTAACTAGCATTGAAAAAGTTTATCCATTGTTCTCTAATAAAAAATCTCTCTCCCTAATTTCTGAATCACTCCTGTAACGTCAGTAGCTACAGTAGACTATGCATGCTTCAGGGTGAGGGGGAGGGTTAGGTAGCCTCCACACAATGGCAAATATTTTCAGCCGGCAGGCAGACACTGGAATACGTTTCTGAGTGACAGTGAGGGCTTTGCCTAGGCACTTTGTTGCCCCCCCCCTAGAAACGAAAAGCATGTTATTAACCGGTTCCCATGCTTTTAAAATAACGGTTCTGCTCTGGAACAGTATAGCTCACTTTCGTTCTCGGTTCTGGTTCTGTTCCTCGAAGAATTCTGTTTTTTTTCTGGTTTTCTGTTCTGTTCCCTGAACCGGTTCCAACTCATGATTATAATTTTAAAAAATTACCCTCAACATAAACTTTATCTACCAGAGCAAGATTTGGAACAAATACATTATTAATGGCAGAGAGTGAAGGAAAAACACCTATTGACTAATTTCCCTTTTATAACAGTTTGTAGAAAAGGTTCTGGTTAAAGTAAATGACAAGGGCTGCCTAGGTCTTTACACTTCATGTGTGGTCAACGTTAGGCGGCTGAACATTATAACAGTGTTTAGCTAATGTTCACTCCTTCAGGGAGATGTTTTAGTTCAGATTTAAACCCTCGACACATTCATCACTCAAACACAGCTCTGGTGTATGTACGCTACACAGCCATGTTCCACAGACTGTCAGAGAGGCAGTGTGTGTGTGTTCCAGAAGCAGTGTGTGTGTGTTCAAGAGGCAGTGTGTGTGTGTTCAAGAGGCAGTCTGTGTGTGTTCAAGAGGCAGTGTGTGTGTGTTCCAGAGACAGTGTGTGTGTGTGTTCCAGAGACAGTGTGTGTGTTCCAGAGACAGTGTGTGTGTGTTCCAGAGACAGTGTGTGTGTGTGTGTGTGTTCCAGAGACAGTGTGTGTTCCAGAGGCTGTGTGTGTGTGTGTGTGTTCCAGAGGCAGTGTGTGTGTGTGTGTGTGTTCCAGAGGCAGTGTGTGTGTGTGTTCCAGAGGCAGTGTGTGTGTGTGTGTGTTCCAGAGGCAGTGTGTGTGTGTGTGTGTGTGTGTGTGTGTTAAAGGTTAAATAAATACATTGTCACGGGCGTCAGAATGAGTAGACCAAGGTGCAGCATGGAATATGTTCATCTTGTCGTTTAAAACCTCTTGACGGGCTCGTCCCGTATGCGGGAAGGACATCCAGCGAAAAATCCTATCGCCATTAGCATAACGAAATTTAATATATATTTTTTCAAATATAGGACTATGTTATATCGTTTTATAGATACACCTCTCCTGAATCGAACCACGTTGTCCGATTTCAAAAAGGCTTTACAGCAAAAGCAAAACATTAGATTATGTTAGAGGAGTATATCATAAAAGTAGCCACATAGCCATTTTCCGACCAACCACATGCATCACAAATAACCAAAAAACAGCTAAATGCAGCACTAACCTTTGACAATCTTTATCAGATGGCACTCCTAGGACATCATGTTACACAATACATGCATTCTTTTGTTCGATAAAGTTCATATTTATATATAAAAACAGCATTTTACATCGGCGCGTGACGTTGACTAACTATGTTCCCTCAAATGCATCCGGTGAAACAGCGCTACAATTTACTAAATTACTATTCGAAAACATTTTTAAAATGTAATATTGTCAATCTAAGATTTATAAATGAATATCTCTTGAAAGCACCTGTAATGCCAGATTTAAAAATAACTTTACTGGGTAATCACACTTTGCGATAAAAGGGGATGCGATACTCAGAAAAATAGGCTACCGTTACAGGTCAGCGCCATCTTGGAACAATCGCATATCAAATCTACTCTTGTATACTATTGTCAATAATCCCTTACCTTTGATTATCTTCGTCAGAAGGCACTTCCAGGTATCCCAGGTCCACAACAAATGTATTTTTGTTCGAAAAAGTTCATCCTTTACGTCCCAATAGCTTGTTCTTGTTAGCGCGTTCTGAAGGCTGCTCCAAAAGTTCCGTCGGCCGCGGGACTCCTCTTTCAATAAAATGCATTTTTTTAAATTTAGGTTCGTTCAAACATGTCAAACGTTGTATAACATGAATCTTTAGGGCCTTTTTCAACCAGAGCTCGAATAAGATTCAAGGGGGACGATTGCATTGTCTTTCTAAACGTTTCGAAAGGGGAGGGTAGCCAGGGGCGCCGGCGTCATAATGGTGATGGCCCTCCTCATGTGACCACTTTCCACAGCCTCTCATTCTGTCAGTTTCACAGTAGGAGACTCAAACCACTTTGTAAAGGTTGGGGACGTCTAGTGGAAGCAATAGGAAGTGCTCAATGAACCATTGCTCACGGTGTGATTTATAGGCAAAGTGATGAAGTTGAGTCCGCAATTCAGAATTCCACATCCTGTTGCGATCTGTCTCGGGGTTTTGACTGCCATATGAGTTCTGTTATACTCACAGACACCATTCAAACATTTTTAGAAACTTTAGGGTGTTTTCTATCCACAAGTATTAATTATATGCATATCCTAGCTTCCGAGTTTGAGTAGGAGGCCGTTTAAAATGGGCACGAATTTTTTTCAAAAATCGCTGTAGCGCCCCCTATCCTAGGCGACCGTCAAGAGGTTTTAATGCAAAAATGAACACTTCACAAATGAAACAAAAATGACAGCCGACAGTTCTGTCAGGTACTTACAACTAAACAGAAAGCAACTACCCACAAAACCCAAAGGAAAAACAGGCTGCCTAAGTATGGTTCCTAATCAGAGACAACGATAGACAGCTGCCTCTGGTTAGGAACCATACTCGGCCCAACACAAAGAAATACAAAAACATAGAATGCCCACCCCACACCCTGACCTAACCACATAGAGAAACAAACCCTCTCTCTCAGGTCAGGGTGTGACATATATGTAAAAAATTACAGGGATATGGTTCTGAATATATATACAGCAACACCTCCCCCATATGCATTCCTGTCTCTTCCAAATAGGTTATATTCTTGTAGTGCTACTGCTGTATCATCAAATGAATTATCTAAGTGAGTCTCAGAAATGGCTAATATATGAATGTTATCTGATGTTAGCAAGTTATTAATTTCATGAACCTTATTTGTAAGGCTACATTTATTAACATGGGCTATTTTCAGCCCTTTCCAGGTTAGTTTATTAGAGATAGACATCATATGGAAAAGAGCAAACAGAGAAAGATAAAAAAAATATACATTCAGCAGTCCATTAATCAATTGGTGTGTGTGTGTGTTTGTGTGTGTTACGGGGTTGAAGCTACAAACTCATAGGCTTGGCTCTCATCCCTTCTAGTCTTCTCGGAGGGAGGGTGGACAATGAGCCTGTCATAGCGGATGTAAGGAATGTCCCCACGCGCTCTGGCAGCTTTCATGGCTGGGATCAGTTCTTTCCTCTTCTGGCGCACAGCTTCAGGATAGACCTTGTTGAGGAAGATATACGTTCCTCTCAAGTTCTTGGCTCTTTCCAGAACAGCCACCTTGTCCTTGAACCTCAGGAACTTGACCACTATCAGTCTGGGCCTGTCACCTGGGCCTGTCACCTGGGCTGGTGGTGGGTTTTCCAGTCCTCTTGTCACACTCCACCTCAGTCTCCCTGTGGTCCATGTTCAATTTCTCAGAGATAATTTCCCTCACTTTGTCCTCAGACTCCGTCCAGGTCTCATGTGGAGATTCTGCAATTCCATCCTCAACCATGTTATTCCGCATTGATTGTCCCTCGAGTCTGATTTATCCGTCTTTGTTATCATGGATTCACACACAAAAATGATGTCCTCTCTCAATGACTTAAAGATTGTTGTCATCTTGCCGTTTTCCTGTTTAAATAATCGAGCTGACCCTGGGAGAACTGCAAACTGTTCTTCAGGTCCTGGATCTCTCTGGTCAGGGTGTCTATTCTTTTATTAGTTGAATCCACCAGTATTTGTACAAAACACTTGAAGCTATTTTATTGTTGTAACAACTGCTTGTTTAACTCTTTTTGTTCATTTTAAAGATCCTTCAATTGTGATAGAGAGGCACCACTGTCCTCAACGGTAGTCCTGCTGGCTTTGGTCTTTGTCATGGTAGCTAGCAACGTAGGTTATGCTGTTACTCCTCACAGTTCCAGACATGGCAGGTCACAGGGAAGATTAAAAACAACAAACAGCAGGGATCCAGACAGCGACAAACCCGGGACAATCTGCGGTCCCAGCCACAATGGCTAACCACGTTGTGGGCTGTGTTCAAGCCCTCAAGAAAACCCTGCTAGCTTGACAGGCAGCTAGCTAGCAGTTAGGCTAGCTGCTATGTCAAATAGCTTCTCAGACCCGGTCTTGGTTGACAGGATAACTGGAAAGAGACTAGAAGTCCCAGCAACTGATGCCAACTGCGTCACGGGATCCAAACAAAAAAGTTATCTAGCTACAAAGAAACTTTCCAATACACTTTCAAAAAAACAAACTGAGCTCTCTCTCGTTCTGATTTCAACAGGAAGTGAAGTATGTGGGCCGGTGAAGGGGGGTTGAAAACCTTCGGCACTGGATGGAACAGGACAGTGGGAGGGGCAGGGGGAGGTACTGGATGGAACAGGACAGTGGGAGGGGCAGGGGGAGGTACTGGATGGAACAGGACAGTGAGAGGGGCAGGGGGAGGTACAGGATGGAACAGGACAGTGGGAGGGGCAGGGGAGGTACTGGATGGAACAGGACAGTGGGAGGGGCAGGGGGAGGGGGAGGTACAGGATGGAACAGGACAGTGGGAGGGGAAGGGGGAGGTACAGGATGGAACAGGACAGTGGGAGGGGCAGGGGGAGGTACAGGATGGAACAGGACAGTGGGAGGGGCAGGGGGAGGTACAGGATGGAACAGGACAGTGGGAGGGGCAGGGGGAGGTACTGGATGGAACAGGACAGTGGGAGGGGCAGGGGGAGGGGGAGGTACAGGATGGAACAGGACAGTGGGAGGGGCAGGGGGAGGTACTGGATGGAACAAGACAGTGGGAGGGGGAGGTACAGGATGGAACAGGACAGTGGGAGGGGCAGGGGGAGGTACAGGATGGAACAGGACAGTGGGAGGGGCAGGGGGAGGTACAGGATGGAACAGGACAGTGGGAGGGGCAGGGGGAGGTACTGGATGGAACAGGACAGTGGGAGGGGCAGGGGGAGGTACAGGATGGAACAGGACATGTACACACTCCTCCCTCCCTCCCTCCCTCCATACACACAGATATACAGCACATTCCTCCCTCCCTCCAAAGACATTCAGCGAGTGAAGTGATGAGATACCGAGTAAAAATATGAAATCTAATAATAAAAAGGCACATTTCTTGGATGGCATTCAACAGGGGAATGTGGTGGGAGGAAGGGAGAGTGAGAGAGAGACTTGTGCATTGGAGAGAGGGGGTGGGGTTGACGGTAGGGGTGAGGAGACGTAATCTGAATAACAAACTACATTTGCTTGATTAGTGGTAATGTTCATAATGCATGTATGCCATTGCCCATGTGTGGTTGCAGTGTGTACATGTGATACATGTTAAAAACACACAACATACAGACATGGTACATACAGACATGGTACATACAGACATGGAACATACAGACATGGAACATACAGACATGGTACATACAGACATGGAACATACAGACATGGTACATACAGAGATGGAACATACAGACATGGAACATACAGACATGGAACATACAGACATGGAACATAGAGACATAGAATATACAGACATGGAACATACAGACATGGAACATACAGACATGGAACATACAGACATGGAACATACAGACATAGAATATACAGACATAGAACATACAGAGCAAATGAGTGCAGATTTCTTTGCAGAGTGGCATTAGTCTGTATGAGAGAGATAAGGACACAGAGTAGAAATAGCGTGTGTGTTGTGGGTGGGGGTGCAACATTCCAATCACCTGTCACTTGTCACCCATACAGTGGAACATGTAGTAACAGAGATTGATGGTTTCTCATAAAAGCACTGTATCTGCCTCTAAACCTGTATCACTGTATCACTACCTTCTAGAATCTATGTCCTCAGACGGAAATTATGTCTTCTCCCTCTCAGACTCCTAAAGACAAGACAGACGACCAGACATTCCTGGGGGCTTAGAAGTGTGTATTCCTGTATATGTAGTTGTATATTCCAGTATGGGCTAGTGTATATGTAGCTGTATATTTCAGTATGGGCTAATGTATATCCATTCTACAATCTAAGCTTGTTGCCCTCAATCTCACACAAATGATCAATGAACCTACCAGGCACAACCCCAAAGCCGTAAACACGGGCACCCTCATAGATATCATCCTAACCAACTTGCCCTCTAAATACACCTCTGCTGTTTTCAACCAAGATCTCAGCGATCACTGCCTCATTGCCTGTATCCATAATGGATCAGCGGTCAAACGACCTCCACTCATCACTGTCAAACGCTCCCTGAAATACTTAAGCGAGCAGGCCTTTCTAATCGACCTGGCCCGGGTATCCTGGAAGGATATTGACCTCATCCCGTCAGTAGAGGATGCCTGGTTATTCTTTAAAAATGCCTTCCTCACCATCTTCAATAAGCATGCCCCATTCAAGAAATTTAGAACCAGGAACAGAAATAGCCCTTGGTTCTCTCCAGACCTGACTGCCCTTAACCAGCACAAAAACATCCTGTGGCATTCTGCATTAGCATCAAACAGCCCCCGTGATATGCAACTTTTCAGGGAAGTTAGAAACCAATATACACAGGCAGTTAGAAAAGCCAAGGCTAGCTTTTTCAAGCACGCATTTGCTTCCTGCAACACAAACTCAAAAAAGTTCTGGGACACTGTAAAGTCCATGGAGAATAAGAGCACCTCCTCCCAGCTGCCCACTGCACTGAGGATAGGAAACTCTGTCACCACCGATAAATCCATTATAATTGAGAATTTCAATAAGCATTTTTCTACGGCTGGCCATGCTTTCCACCTGGCTACCCCTAGCCCTACCCCGGTCAACAGCACTGGACCCCCCACATCAACTCGCCCAAGCCTTCCCCATTTCTCCTTCTCCCAAATCCAGTCAGCTGATGTTCTGAAAGGGCTGCAAAATCTGGACCCCTACAAATCAGCCGGGCTAGACAATCTGGACCCTTTCTTTCTAAAATGATCTGCCGAAATTGTTGCCACCCCTATTACTAGCCTGTTCAACCTCTCTTTCGTGTCGTCTGAGAATCCCAAAGATTGGAAAGCAGCTGCGGTCATCCCCCTATTCAAAGGGGAGGGGGACTCTTGACCCAAACTGCTACAGACCTATATCTATCCTACCCTGCCTTTCTAAGGTCTTCGAAAGCCAGGTTAACAAACAGATTACCGACCATTTCGAATCCCACCGTACCTTCTCCAGTATGAAATCTGGTTTCAGAGCTGGTCATGGGTGCACCTCAGCCAGGTCCTAAACGATATCTTAACCGCCATCGATAAGAAACAATACTGTGCAGCTGTATTCATTGACCTGTCCAAGGCTTTTGACTCTGTCAATCACCACATCCTCATCAGCAAACTCAACAGCCTCGGTTTCTCAAATGATTGCCTCGCCTGGTTCACCAACTACTTTTAGAGTTCAGTGTGTCAATTCGGAGGGCCTGTTGTCTGGGACTCTGGCAGTCTATGGGGGTGCCACAGGGTTCAATTGTTGGGCCAACTCTTATCTCTGTATACATCAATGATGTCGCTCTTGCTGCTGATGAGTCTCTGATCCACCTCTACGCAGACAACTCCATTCTGTATACTTCTGTCCCTTCTTTGGACACTGTGTTAACTACCCTCCAGACGAGCTTCAATGCCATACAACTCTCCTTCTGTGGCCTCCAACTGCTCCTAAATACAAGTAAAACTAAATGCATGCTCTTCAACTGATCGCTGCCTGCACCTGCCCGCCCACCCAGCATCACTACTCTGGACGGTGCTGACTTAGAATATGTGGACAACTACAAATACCTAGGTGTCTGGTTAGACTGTAAACTCTCCTTCCAGACTAACATCAAACATCTCCAATCCAAAATTAAATCTAGAATTGGCTTCCTATTTTGCAACAAAGCACCCTTCACTCATGCTGCCAAACATGCCCTCGTAAAACTGACCATCCTACCGATCCTCGACTTCGGTGATGTCATTTACAAAATAGCCTCCAACACCCTACTCAACAAATTGGATGCAGTCTATCACAGTGCCATCCGTTTTGTCACCAAAGCCCCATATACTACCCACCACTGCGACCTGTATGCTCTCGTTGGCTGGCCCTCGCTTTATACTCGTCGCCAAACCCACTGGTTCCAGGTCATCTACAAGACCCTGCTAGGTAAAGTTCCGCATTATCTCAGCTCGCTGGTCACCATAGCAGCACCCACCCGTAGCAAGCGCACCAGCAGGTGTATTTCACTGGTCCCCCCCAGGGCCAATTCCTCCTTTGGCCGCCTCTCCTCTCCTTTCAGTTCTCTGCTGCCAATGACTGGATAGAACTACAAAAATCTCTGAAACTGGAAACACTTATCTCCCTCACCAGCTTTAAGCACCAGCTGTCAGAGCAGCTCACAGATCACTGCACCTGTACATAGCCCATCTATAAATAGCCCAAACAATTACCTCATCCCCTACTGTATTTATTTATTTATCTATTTTGCTCCCTTGCACCCCAGTATTTCTACTTTGCACATTCACCTACTGCAAATCTACAATTCCAGTGTTTTTTAATTACTATATTGTATTTACTTCGCCACCGTGGCCTTTTTTATTGCCTTTACCTCCCTTATCTCACCTCATTTGCTCACATTGTATATAGACTTGTTTTTGTACTGTATTATTGACTGTATGTTTGTTTTACTCCATGTGTAACTCTGTGTTGTTGTATGTGTCGAACTGCTTTGCTTTATCTTGGCCAGGTCGCAGTTGTAAATTAGAACTTGTTCTCAACTTGCCTACCTGGTTAAACAAAGGTAAAATAAAAAAATAAAAAAATATGTAGCTTTATATTCCAGTATGGGCTTGTGTATATGTAGCTGTATATTCCAGTATGGGCTAGAGTATATGTAACTGTATAATCCAGTATGGGTTAGTGTATATGTAGCTGTATATTCCAGTATGGGCTAGTGTATATGTAGCTGTATATTCCAGTATTGACTAGTGTATACAGTGCTTTCAGAAAGTATTCAGACCCCTTGACTTTTTCCACATGTTGTCCTGTTGAAAGGTGAACCGAACCAGTCTGAGGTCTTGAGCGCTCTGGAGCAGATTTTCATCAAGGATCTCTCTGTGCTTTGCTCCGTTCATCTTTCCCTTGATCCTGACTAGTCTCCCAGTCCCTGCCTATGAAAACATCTCCCACAGCATGACGCTGCCTCCACCATGCTCCACCGTAGGGATGGTGCCATGTTTCTTCCAGACATGATGGTTGGCATTCAGGCCAAAGAGTTCAATCTTGGTTTCATCAGACCAGAGAATCTTGTTTCTCATGGTCTGAGAGTCCTTTAGGTGCCATTTGGCAAACTCCAAGCGGGCTGTCATGTGCCTTTACTGAGGAGTGGCTTCCGTCTGATTGGTGGAGTGCTGCAGTGATGGTTGTCCTTCTGGAAGGTTCTCCCATCTCCACAGAGGAACTCTGGAGCTCTGTCAGAGTGTCAGGTACATGGTCACCTCCCTGACCAAGGCCCTTCTCCCCCGATTGCTCAGTTTGGCCAGGCGGCCAGATCTAGGAAGAGTCTTGGTGGTTCCAATCTTCTTCCATTTAAGAATGATGGAGGACACTGTGTTCTTGGGGACCTTCAATGTTGCAGAAATGTTTTGGTACCCTTCCCCAGATCTGTGTATGGACTAGTGTGTATGTAGTGTATTTTCCAGTATGGGGTATATGTAGTCTGTATTCCAGTATGGGGTATATGTAGTGTTTTTTTCCAGTAGGGGTATATGTAGTGTGTATTCCAGTATGGGCTAGTGTACATTTGTAGTGTATATTCCAGTATGGGGTATATGTAGTGTGTATTCCAGTATGGGGTAGTGTATATGTAGTGTGTATTCCAGTATGGGGTATATGTAGTGTGTATGTCACGCTCTGACCTAATGAGAGCTGTTGTTTCTCTGTTTAGTTAGGTCAGGGTGTGATATGGGTGGGCATTCTATGTTTTCTGTTTCTATGTTTAGTTCTTGTTTTTCTATTTCTAGGTTGGAGTTTTGGGATGATCTCCAATTAGAAGCAGCTGGTTCGCGTTGTCTCTAATTGGAGATCATATTTAAGTTGGGGGTTTTTCTATTGTGTTTTGTGGGTAGTTGTTACGGATACAGGTAGTGTGTATCCTGTATTTGTATATCTTTTCTCTCCTTCTCCTCCTCACAGGTGACAATCATCACTCCCCAATCAGTCATCAATCAGTCCCCAATCAGAAGACACCTGTTCTTTTTCCCTCCACCAATCACATCCCCCTTCCCTTGGTTTAAAAACCCAGACAGTTGTTTTCTCCCCAGATCAATCTCTCTGTAGCTCATTCTCACTCTCTGTGTTCATTCTCTCTCAAGCGCTCTCTCTCTCTCTCTCTCTCTCTCTCTCTCTCTCTCTCTCTCTCTCTCTCTCTCTCTCTCTCTCTCTCTCTCTCTCTCTCTGTATTGATCCCTTTTGTTTTTGCAACTACATGTCACTTTGTCCATCCCACCTGTGAGTATTGTTTTATTGTTTGACTGTTTGTTTGTTTGGTGGGAAAAGGGGGTACCAAGACAAGTCGCCCATGGGCATACATTACCCGTAGGAATACTTTGTCTAAGTACCCTAGTTAGAACTTGGCGGACCACCCACTGTATTTTTGGTTAGTTAGCTAGCTGTTCTTGAGGTAGGCTAGTCTAGCATTGGGGTGTTTTCGATTATTGTTTCTTTGCTTGGGTCCAGCTCAGCCCCTTTTCTCACTGTTACTTGTCACTATTGTAATTTGCATGAGTTATGTTACGGGTCTCGTATCCATCCCCCCTAGACTGCAGGGCCAAAAAGGGATCCGTAACAGTATTTGTTTTCCCTTTTGTTGTCTGTTGCCTGACGGAACTGTTTGCTGTCGTTTTTGTTTCTTTGTAAAAGTGTTTAGTTTTCATTAACGAATAATCATGAGCACTCAACACGCCGCGCCTTGGTCCCCTCTATATGACGCTCGTTACAGTGTATTCCAGTATGGGGTATATGTAGTCTGTATTCCAGTATGGGGTAGTGTATATGTAGTCTGTATTCCAGTATGGTGTATATGTAGTGTGTATTCCAGTATGGGGTATATGTAGTCTGTATTCCAGTATGGGGTAGTGTATATGTAGTCTGTATTCCAGTATGGGGTATATGTAGTCTGTATTCCAGTATGGGGTATATGTAGTGTGTATTCCAGTATGGGGTATATGTAGTGTGTATTCCAGTATGGGGTATATGTAGTGTGTATTCCAGTATGGGGTAGTGTATATGTAGTCTGTATTCCAGTATGGGGTAGTGTATATGTAGTGTGTATTCCAGTATGGGGTAGTGTATATGTAGTGTGTATTCCAGTATGGGGTATATGTAGTGTGTATTCCAGTATGGGGTAGTGTATATGTAGTCTGTATTCCAGTATGGGGTAGTGTATATGTAGTGCGTATTCCAGTATGGGGTAGTGTATATGTAGTGTGTATTCCAGTATGGGGTAGTGTATATGTAGTGTGTATTCCAGTATGGGGTAGTGTATATGTAGTCTGTATTCCAGTATGGGGTAGTGCATATGTAGTGCGTATTCCAGTATGGGGTAGTGTATATGTAGTGTGTATTCCAGTATGGGGTAGTGTATATGTAGTGTGTATTCCAGTATGGGGTAGTGCATATGTAGTGCGTATTCCAGTATGGGGTAGTGCGTATTCCAGTATGGGGTAGTGCATATGTAGTGCGTATTCCAGTATGGGGTAGTGTATATGTAGTGTGTATTCCAGTATGGGGTAGTGTATATGTAGTGCGTATTCCAGTATGGGGTAGTGTATATGTAGTGCGTATTCCAGTATGGGGTAGTGTATATGTAGTGTGTATTCCAGTATGGGGTAGGGTATATGTAGTGTGTATTCCAGTATGGGGTAGTGTATATGTAGTGTGTATTCCAGTATGGGGTAGTGTATATGTAGTCTGTATTCCAGTATGGGGTAGTGTATATGTAGTGTGTATTCCAGTATGGGGTAGGGTATATGTAGTGTGTATTCCAGTATGGGGTAGTGTATATGTAGTGTGTATTCCAGTATGGGGTAGTGTATATGTAGTGTGTATTCCAGTATGGGGTGGGGTATATGTAGTGTGTATTCCAGTATGGGGTGGGGTATATGTAGTGTGTATTCCAGTATGGGGTAGTGTATATGTAGTGTGTATTCCAGTATGGGGTAGTGTGTATTCCAGTATGGGGTAGTGTGTATTCCAGTATGGGGTAGTGTGTATTCCAGTATGGGGTATATGTAGTCTGTATTCCAGTATGGGTTATATGTAGTCTGTATTCCAGTATGGGGTAGTGTATATGTAGTCTGTATTCCAGTATGGGGTAGTGTATATGTAGTCTGTATTCCAGTATGGGGTAGTGTATATGTAGTCTGTATTCCAGTATGGGGTAGTGTATATGTAGTGTGTATTCCAGTATGGGGTAGTGTATATGTAGTGTGTATTCCAGTATGGGGTATATGTAGTCTGTATTCCAGTATGGGTATATGTAGTATATGTAGTGTGTATTCCAGTATGGGGTATATGTAGTGTGTATTCCAGTATGGGGTATATGTAGTCTGTATTCCAGTATGGGTATATGTAGTATATGTGGTGTGTATTCCAGTATGGGGTATATGTAGTCTGTATTCCAGTATGGGGTATATGTAATATATGTGGTGTGAGCTCAATATCGAGTCTCATAGCAAAGGGTCTGAATATTTATGTAAATAAGGTATTTCTGTTTTATATTATTTTTACATTTTCCAAAAAATATAAAACCTGTTTTCGCTTTGTCATTATGGGGTAATGTGTGTAGATTGAAGAGGGGAAAGAAGTAATTTAAACACTTTTCAAATGCACTGTATGTAGTGTGTATTCCAGTATGGGTTATTGTGTATGTAGTGTATATTCCAGTATAGGCTAGTGTATATGTAGTGTATATTCCAGTATGGGCTAGTGTGTGTGTGTGTGTGTGTGTGTGTATATATTAGTGTATATTCCAGTTTGGACTAGTGTATATGTAGTGTCTATTCCAGTTTGGACTAGTGTATATGTAGTGTGTATTCCAGTTTGGGCTAGTTTGGGCTAGTGTGTGTGTGTGTGTGTGTGTGTGTGTGTGTATATATATATTAGTGTCTATTCCAGTTTGGACTAGTGTATATGTAGTGTCTATTCCAGTTTGGACTAGTGTATATGTAGTGTGTTCCAGTATGGACATTATATAGATTTTCCCTTCTTCCCTCAGCGTGCTCAGCATGCTTGCCAGCTTCGTCTAGACGTCTGTGTTCATGCTTGACGATGTGTGTAAGGATGAATCATGTTTAGAGGAGATGGAGTTATATATATGTGTGTGTGTATATGTGTAGAGAGGAGAGGGAGTTATATATATATATAGAGAGAGAGGGAGGTAGAGAGGAGAGGGTGTTATATATATATAGAGAGAGGAGAGGGAGTTATATAGAGAGAGGAGAGAAGGAGGTAGAGAGGAGAGGGTGTTATATATAGAGGGAGTTATATAGAGAGAGGGAGGTAGAGAGGAGAGGGAGATATATAGAGAGGAGGTAGAGAGGAGAGGGAGTTATATAGAGAGAGGAGAGGGAGATATAGAGAGAGGAGAGGGAGTTATATAGAGAGAGGAGAGGGAGTTATATAGAGAGAGGAGAGGGAGTTATATAGAGAGAGGAGAGGGAGTTATATAGAGAGAGGGAGGTAGAGAGGAGAGGGAGTTATATAGAGAGGAGGTAGAGAGGAGAGAGTGTTATATAGGAAGAGGAGAGGGTGTTATATAGAGAGAGGGAGGTAGAGAGGAGAGGGAGTTATATAGAGAGGGAAGTGGAGAGGGAGTTATATAGAGAGGGAAGTGGAGAGGGAGATATATAGAGAGGAGGTAGAGAGGAGAGGGTGTTATATAGAGAGAGGAGAGGGAGTTATATAGAGAGGAGGTAGAGAGGAGAGGGAGTTATATAGAGAGAGGAGAGGGAGTTATATAGAGAGGAGGTAGAGAGGAGAGGGAGTTGTATAGAGAGGAGAGGGAGTTGTATAGAGAGGAGAGGGAGTTATGTAGAGAGGAGAGGGAGTTATGTAGAGAGAAGGAGGTAGAGAGGAGAGGGAGTTATATAGAGAGAGGGAGTTATATAGAGAGGAGGTAGAGAGGAGAGGGAGATATATAGAGAGAAGGAGGTAGAGAGGGAGTTATATAGAGAGAGGAGAGGGAGATATATAGAGAGGAGGTAGAGAGGAGAGGGAGTTATATAGAGAGGAGAGGGAGATATATATAGAGAGAAGGAGGTGGAGAGGGAGTTATATAGAGAGAGGAGAGGGAGTTGTATAAAGAGAGGAGAGAGTGTTATATAGGAAGAGGAGAGGGAGATATATAGAGAGGGGGTAGAGAGGAGAGGGAGTTATATAGAGAGAAGCAGGTAGAGAAGAGAGGGAGATATTATAGAGAGAAGGAAGTAGAGAGGAGAGGGAGTTATTTAGAGAGAGGGAGGTAGAGAGGAGAGGGAGTTATATAGAGAGGAGGTAGAGAGGAGAGGGAGTTATATATAGAGAGGAGAGGGAGTTATGTAGAGAGGAGAGGGAGTTATGTAGAGAGAGGAGAGGGTGTTATATAGAGAGAGGGAGGTAGAGAGGAGAGGGAGATATATAGAGGGAGATATATAGAGAGGGGGTAGAGAGGAGAGGGAGTTATATAGAGAGAAGCAGGTAGAGAAGAGAGGGAGATATATAGAGAGAGGAGAGGGATATATATAGAGAGAGGAGAGGGAGTTATATAGAGAGAGGGAGGTAGAGAGGAGAGGGAGTTATATATAGAGAGGAGAGGGAGTTGTATAGAGAGGAGAGGGAGTTGTATAGAGAGGAGAGGGAGTTATGTAGAGAGAGGAGAGGGAGATATATAGAGAGAAGGAGGTGGAGAGGGAGTTATATAGAGAGAGGAGAGGGAGATATATAGAGAGGAGGTGGAGAGGGAGTTATATATAGAGAGGAGGTAGAGAGGAGAGGGAGTTATGTAGAGAGAGGAGAGGGAGATATATAGAGAGGAGGTAGAGAGGGAGTTATATAGAGAGGGAGATATATAGAGAGGAGGTAGAGAGGAGAGGGAGTTATATAGAGAGGAGAGGGAGATATATATAGAGAGAAGGAGGTGGAGAGGGAGTTATATAAAGAGAGGAGAGGGAGATAGAGAGAGGAGAGGGTGTTATATATAGAGAGAAGGAGGTAGAGGGGAGAGGGAGTTATGTAGAGAGGGAGATATATAGAGAGATGTGAGAGAGAGTAGACCAAGGTGCAGCGGAGTTAGTGTTCATCATTGAATATTTAATAGCAGAAAGAACACTATACAAAACAAAACGAGAAAACTGACAGCCAAACAGTCCTGTCAGGTGCAAACACTAACAGAAACAATTACCCACAAAACCCAAAGGAAAAACATGCTCCTTATGTGTGACTCCCAATCAGCAACAACGCACTTCAGCTGTGCCTGATTGGGAGCCACACACACGGCCCAAAACAAAGAAATACAAAAAACCTAGAAAACGAACATAGAACGCCCACCCAATGTAACACCCTGGTCTAACCAAAATAAAGAACAAAAAACCCCTCTATGGCCAGGGCGTTACAGTACCCCCCCCAAGGTGCGAACTCCGGCCGCAAAACCTCACACTGAAGGGGAGGGTCCGGGTGGGCCTTCTTACGGTGGCGGCTCAGGTGCTGGACGTGGCCTCTGCTCCACCCTCGGCGTCACCATCTTAGGCGGCGCACCTGGCCGCACCGAAGGTCTGGTGGACGACCCTGACTGCGCCTGGCTGGCGGGTGGTGATGGTTGCGCCCGGCTGGCGGGCGACCCTGGTTGCGCCCGGCTGGCGGGCGGTGATGGCTGCGTCCGGCTAGCGGGCAACCCTGGCTGCGCCCGGCTGGCGGGCGTCCCTGGCGGCTCCGGCGGCACCAGGCTGAGGAGACATGTAAGGGGCCTGGCCCTAGGCGCAGGCACAGGACTCATCGGCTGGCGGGAGACTCTGACTGCTCAGGACAGGCGGGCGGCTCTGGCGGCTCCAGACAGGCGGGCGGCTCCGGACAGGCCGGCGGCTCTGGCGGCTCCGGACAGGCGGGCGGCTCTGGCGGCTCCGGACTGGCGGGCTGCTCTGGCGGCTCCGGACTGGCGGGCGGCTCTGGCGGCTCCGGACTGGCGGGCGGCTCTGACGGCTCTGGCGGCTCCGGACTGGCGGGCAGCTCTGGCGGCTCCGGACTGGCGGGCAGCTCTGGCGGCTCTGGACTGGCGAGACCCACTGGAGTCCTAGTCCTAGGAGGCGGCACAGGCTTAACCAGGATGGGGAGACCCACTGGAGTCCTAGTCCTGGGAGTTGGCACAGGACGGACCAGGCTGGAGAGATCCACTGGAGGCCTGGTCCGAGGAGGAGGCACAGGATAAACCAGGCTGTGGGGGAGCACTGGAGTTCTAGACTTGACGCTCTTTACCCATACTCCAGGCTGAATGCCCACTTTGGCCCGGCACGGGCGGAGAGCAGGCATTGGGCGAACTGGAACCTCCCGGCGCCCTGGAGACACAGTGCGCAGAGCCGGTGCAGGATACCCTGGCCCGAAAAGGCGCACTGGAGACCAGACGCGCTGAGCTGGCACAACCCGTCCTAGCTCGATGCCTGCCCTCGCATGGCACTTGCGGGGGGCTGGTATGTAGCGCACCGGGCTTTGAACGCGTACTGGGGACACCGTGCGCTTTACCGCATAACACAGTGTCTGACCAGAACTGCGCTGCCTCCTGTAAGCACGGGGAGTTGGCTCAGGTCTACCGCCTGACTCCGCCAATCTCCCCGTGTGCCCCCCCAAAATTTTTTTGGGGGGGGCTGCCTCCCGTGTCCGTTGCGCTCCCTCTTGTCGTACCAGCGTCTCTCAGCTCTCGACTCTTCTATTTCCCACTGCGGGCGGTGATAATCCCCCGCTTGAGCCCATGGTCCTTTCCCATCCAGGATTTCCTCCCAAGTCCACGACTCCAGATAACTTTTCTTCTCCTGGTGCCTCTCCTTCCTCCGCTGCTTGGTCCGTTTTTGGTGGGTAATTTTGTAAGGGCTGTCGTGAGAGAGAGAGTAGACCAAGGTGCAGCGGAGTTAGTGTTCATCATTGAATATTTAATAGCAGAAAGAACACTATACAAAACAAAACGAGAAAACTGACAGCCAAACAGTCCTGTCAGGTGCAAACACTAACAGAAACAATTACCCACAAAACCCAAAGGAAAAACATGCTCCTTATGTGTGACTCCCAATCAGCCACAACGAACTTCAGCTGTGCCTGATTGGGAGCCACACACACGGCCCAAAACAAAGAAATACAAAAAACCTAGAAAACGAACATAGAACGCCCACCCAATGTAACACCCTGGCCTAACCAAAATAAAGAACAAAAAACCCCTCTCTATGGCCAGGGCGTTACTAGAGAGGAGAGGGAGTTATATAGAGAGAGGAGAGGGTGTTATATAGAGAGAGGGAAGTAGAGAGGAGAGGGAGATATATAGAGAGGAGGTAGAGAGGAGAGGGAGTTATATATATATATAGAGAGAGGAAAGGGATATATATAGAGAGAGGAGTGGGTGTTTTATAGAGAGGGGAGGTAGAGAGGACAGAGTGTTATATAGGAAGAGGAGAGGGTGTTATATAGAGGAGAGGGAGATATATAGAGAGAAGCAGGTAGAGAGGAGAGGGAGATATATAGAGAGAGGAGAGGAGATATATAGAGAGAGGAGAGGGAGTTGTATAGAGAGGAGGTAGAGAGGAGAGGGAGATGTATAGAGAGGAGGTAGAGAGGAAAGAGTGTTATATAGGAAGAGGAGAGGGTGTTATATAGAGAGAGGAAAGGGAGTTGTATAAAGAGAGGAGAGAGTGTTATATAGGAAGAGGAGAGGGAGATATATAGAGAGGGGGTAGAGAGGAGAGGGAGTTATATAGAGAGAAGGAAGTAGAGAGGAGAGGGAGTTATATAGAGAGAGGGAGGTAGAGAGGAGAGAGTGTTATATAGAGAGAGGAGAGGGAGTTATATAGAGAGAGGGAGGTAGAGAGGAGAGAGTGTTATATAGAGAGAGGAGAGGGAGTTATATAGAGAGAGGAGAGGGAGTTATATAGAGAGAGTGAGGTAGAGAGGAGAGGGTGTTATATAGAGAGAGGAGAGGGAGTTATATAGAGAGAGGAGAGGGAGTTATATAGAGAGAGTGAGGTAGAGAGGAGAGGGTGTTATATGGAGAGAGTGAGGTAGAGAGGAGAGGGTGTTATATAGAGAGAGGAGAGGGAGTTATATAGAGAGAGTGAGGTAGAGAGGAGAGAGTGTTATATAGAGAGAGGAGAGGGAGTTATATAGAGAGAGGAGAGGGAGTTATATGGAGAGAGTGAGGTAGAGAGGAGAGGGTGTTATATAGAGAGAGGAGAGGGTGTTATATGGAGAGGGAGTTATATATATAGAGAGAGGAGAGATAGAGAGAAGGAAATGGGAAGATGTATGGGAGTCAATGCACGCTTCACCTGTCATCTGCCCTCCTTTCATCCCTCCTTTCATCCCTCCTTTCATCCCTCTTTTTTACTGGAAACGCAGTTTAGTGTAAGAATGCAATTGTTCCATACTTCCACTGACATTCCCGACTCTACACACACGGCTCTCAAGACAAAGTCAATGTTCATTTAGTCCATAAGTCTGTTTGACAGGTCTAAACTCCCTCTGCTGGTCAACTGGTAAAGTGCAATGCTGAGGTAAATGAATGAATGTTTTTAAACACATTATCTTTTCTAGATGGATCTCATAGCAGCAACAGAAGCAGAGACAGAGACAAGGCAGTAAGAAAACGTTAAAGCTTACACACACACACACACACACACACACACACACACACACACACACACAGACAGAAAGGCCGAGACGGAGAGAAAGAGAGGGAGAACGGCAGTCTGTGTTCCCACAGTGTTTGTAGATGGGGTGGTTGGTCAGGACTTTGTTTAACCTTGCTGACAGCTGATATGTACTGAGAGATTACTGTAGTTTTAGTTGTGATATTATATGTGTACTGTAGCATATGATGTTGTATGCTGATGGTTTGATGTTTACACAGACACAGAGCGAGAGAGAGAGAGAGCGAGAGAGAGAGCACGAGAGAGAACAAGAGAGACTGCGCGAGAGTGCGTGTGAGAGAGACTTATCAACACGGAATCAGATCGATATAGAACCCATTGCCCTTTATGGTTGTCAGGTCTGGGGTCCGCTCACCAACCAAGAATTCACAAAATGGGACAAACACCAAATTGAGATTCTGCATGCAGAATTCTGCAAAAAATATCCTTCGTGTACAACGTAGAACACCAAATAATGCATGCAGAGCAGAATTAGGCAGATACCAGCTAATTATCAAAATCCATAAAAGAGCCGTTAAATTCTACAACCACCTAAATGGAGGCGATTCCCAAACCTTCCATAACAAAGCCATCACCTACAGAGAGAGGAACCTGGAGAAGAGTCCCCTAAGCAAGCTGGCCCTGGGGCTCTGTTCACAAACACAAACAGACTCCACAGAGCCCCAGGACAGCAACACAATCAGACCCAACCAAATCATGAGAAAACAACGAGATAATTACTTGACACATTGGAAAGAATTAACAAAAAACTGAGCAAACTAGAATGCTATTTGGCCCTAACAGAGAGTACACAGTAGCAGAATACCTGACCACTGTGACTGACCCAAACTTAAGGAAAGCTTTGACTATGTACAGACTGTTTGAGCATAGCCTTGCTATTGAGAAAGGCCGCCGTAGGAAGACCTGGCTCTCAAGAGAAGACAGGTTATGTGCACACTGCCCACAAAATGAGGTGGAAACTGAGCTGGGTTGGCGCCCCCCCCTTGGGTTGTGCCATGGCGGAGATCTTTGTGGGCTATACTCGGCCTTGTCTTAAGACGGTAAGTTGGTGGTTGTAGACATCCCTCTAGTGGTGTGGGGGCTGTGCTTTGGCAAAGTGGGTGGGGTTATATCCTGCCTGTTTGGCCCTGTCCGGGGGTATCATCGGATGGGGCCACAGTGTCTTCTGATCCCTCCTGTCTCAGCCTCCAGTATTTATGCTGCAGTAGTTTATGTGTCGGGGGGCTAGGGTCAGTCTGTTACATCTGGAGTATTTCTCTTGTCTTATCCGGTGTCCTGTGTGAATTTGTATATGCTCTCTCTAATTCTCTCTTTCTTTCTTTCTCTCGGAGGACCTGAGCCCTAGGACCATGCCTCAGGACTACCTGGCATGATGACTCCTTGCTGTCCCCAGTCCACCTGGCCATGCTGCTGCTCCAGTTTCAACTGTTCTGCCTGCGGCTACGGAACCCTAACCTGTTCACCGGACGTGCTTGTTGCACCCTCGACAACTACTATGATTATTATTATTTGACCATGCTGGTCATTTAAGAACATTTTAACATCTTGACCATGTTCTGTTATAATATCCACCCGGCACAGCCAGAAGAGAACTGGCCACCCCTCATATCCTGGTTCCTCTCTAGGTTTCTTCCTAGGTTTTTGGCCTTTCTAGGGAGTTTTTCCTAGGGAGTTTTTCCTAGCCACCGTGCTTCTTTCACATGCATTGCTTGCTGTTTGGGGTTTTAGGCTGGGTTTCTGTACAGCACTTTGAGATTTCAGCTGATATATGAAGGGCTATATAAATAAATTTGATTTGATTTGAGCTGCACTTCCTAAACTCCTGCCCAATGTATGACCATATTAGAGACACATATTTCCCTCAGATTACACAGGCCCACAAAGAATTTGAAAACAAACTTGATTTTCATAAACTCCCATATCTATTGGGTGAAATACCACAGTGTGACATCACAGCAGCAAGATGTGACCTGTTGTCACAAGAAAAGAAGAACAAACACAATTGTAAATACAACCCATATTTATGCTTATTTATTTTCCCTTTTGTACTGTAACCACTTGTACATTGTTACAACACTGTATATATGCATAATATGACATTTGTAATGTCTTTATTCTTTTGGAACTTCTGTGAGTGTAATGTTTACTGTTCATTTTTATTGTTTATTTCCCTTTTGTGTATTATCTACTTCACTTGCTTTGGCAATGTTAATATTTGTTTCCCATGCCAATAAAGCCCCTTGAATTGAATTGACTAATGTATCATTGTTTGTTTTCCTTTTGTCAGGAGCTAGCTACAGACAGGAGCTAGGTACAGACAGGAGCTAGGTACAGACAGGAGCTAGGTATAGACAGACAGACTGACTGACTGACTGACTGACAGGAGCTAGGTACAGACTGACAGGAGCTAGGTACAGACAGACAGACAGACAGACAGAGACTGACTGACAGGAGCTAGGTACAGACAGAAAGACAGGAGCTAGGTACAGACAGAAAGACAGGAGCTAGGTTCAGACTGACAGGAGCTAGGTACAGACAGGAGCTAGGTACAGACAAAGACAGGAGCTAGGTACAGACAGGAGCTAGGTACAGACAAAGACAGGAGCTAGGTACAGACAGAGAGACAGACAGACAGAGAGAGGGGAGCTAGGTTCAGACTGACAGGAGCTAGATACAGACTGACAGGAGCTAGATACAGACTGACAGGAGCTAGGTACAGACAGGAGCTAGGTACAGACAGGAGCTAGGTACAGACTGACAGGAGCTAGATACAGACTGACAGGAGCTAGATACAGACTGACAGGAGCTAGGTACAGACAGGAGCTAGGTACAGACAGGAGCTAGGTACAGACTGACAGGAGCTAGGTTCAGACTGACAAGAGCTAGATACAGACTGACAGGAGCTAGATACAGACTGACAGGAGCTAGGTACAGACAGGAGCTAGGTACAGACAGGAGCTAGGTACAGACTGACAGGAGCTAGGTTCAGACTGACAAGAGCTACGTACAGACAGATAGGAGCTAGGTTCAGACTGACAGGAGCTAGGTTCAGACTGACAGGAGCTACGTACAGACAGGAGCTAGGTACAGACTGACAGGAGCTAGGTACAGACAGACAGGAGCTAGGTTCAGACTGACAGGGTGCTTACATTTACATTTACATTTACGTAATTTAGCAGACGCTCTTATCCAGAGCGACTTACAAATTGGTGCATTCACCTTATGATATCCAGTGGAAAAACCACTTTACAATAGTACATCTATATATTTTTTGGGGGGGAGGGTAGGGGGGGGAGGGTTAGAAGGATTACTTAATCCTATCCCAGGTATTCCTTAAAGAGGTAGGGTTTCAGGTGTCTCCGGAAGGTGGTGATTGACTCCACTGTCCTGGCGTCATGAGGGAGCTTGTTCCACCATAGGGGTGCCAGAGCAGCGAACAGTTTTGACTGGGCTGAGCGGGAACTGTGCTTCCGCAGAGGTAGGGAGGCGAGCAGGCCAGAGGTGGATGAACGCAGTGCCCTTCTTTGGGTGTAGGGACTGATCAGAGCCTGAAGGTACTGGATTAGGACCTGCGCCGCTTCCTGTGTGAGGCAGGGTTGTACTCTGCGAATGTTGTAGAGCATGAACCTACATGATCGGGTCACCGCCTTGATGTTAGCGGAGAACGACAGGGTGTTGTCCAGGGTCACGCCAAGGCTCTTAGCACTCTGGGAGGAGGACACAATGGAGTTGTCAACCGTGATGGCGAGATCATGGAACGGGCAGTCCTTCCCCGGGAGGAGGAACAGCTCCGTCTTGCCGAGGTTCAGCTTGAGGTGGTGATCCGTCATCCACACTGATATGTCTGCCAGACATGCAGAGATGCGATTCGCCACCTGGTTATCAGAAGGGGGAAAGGAGAAGATTAATTGTGTGTCGTCTGTGTAGCAATGATAGGACAGACCATGTGAGGATATGACAGAGCCAAGTGACTTGGTGTATAGCGAGAATAGGAGAGGGCCTAGAACTGAGCCCTGGGGGACACCAGTGGTGAGAGCATGTGCTGCGGAGACGGATTCTCGCCACGCCACCTGGTAGGAGCGACCTGTCAGGTAGGACGCAATCCAAGAGTGAGCCGTGCCGGAGATGCCCAACTCGGAGAGGGTGGAGAGGACGATCTGATGGTTCACAGTATCAAAGGCAGCAGATAGGTCTAAAAGGATGAGAGCAGAGGAGAGAGAGTTAGCTTTAGCAGTGTGGAGAGCCTCCATGACACAGAGAAAAGCAGTCTCAGTTGAATGTCCAGTCTTGAAACCTGAATGATTTGGATCAAGAAGGTCATTCTGAGAGCGATAGCAAGAGAGCTGGCCAAGGACGGCACGCTCAAGAGTTTTGGAGAGAAAAGAAAGAAGGGATACTGGTCTGTAGTTGTTGACATCGGAGGGATCGAGTGTAGGTTTTTTCAGAAGGGGTGCAACTCTCGCTCTCTTGAAGACGGAAGGGATGTAGCCAGCGGTCAAGGATGAGTTGATGAGCGAGGTGAGGTGAGGGAGAAGGTCTCCGGAAATGGTCTGGAGAAGAGAGGAGGGGATAGGGTCAAGCGGGCAGGTTGTTGGGTGGCCGGCCGTCACAAGTCGCAAGATTTCATCTGGAGAGAGAGGGGAGAAAGAGGTCAAAGCATAGGGTAGGGCAATGTGAGCAGGACCAGCGGTGTCGTTTGACTTAACAAACGAGGATCGGATGTCGTCAACCTTCTTTTCAAAATGGTTGACGAAGTCATCCGCAGAGAGGGAGGAGGGGGAGGAGGATTCAGGAGGGAGGAGAAGGTGGCAAAGAGCTTCCTAGGGTTAGAGGCAGATGCTTGGAATTTAGAGTGGTAGAAAGTGGCTTTAGCAGCAGAAACAGAGGAAGAAAATGTGGAGAGGAGGGAGTGAAAAGATGCCAGGTCCGCAGGGAGGCTAGTTTTCCTCCATTTCCGCTCGGCTGCCTGGAGCCCTGTTCTGTGAGCTCGCAATGAGTCGTCGAGCCACAGAGCAGGAGGGGAGGACCGAGCCAGCCGGGAGGATAGGGGACATAGAGAGTCAAAGGATGCAGAAAGGGAGGAGAGGAGGGTTGAGGAGGCTGAATCAGGAGATTGGTTGGAGAAGGATTGAGCAGAGGGAAGAGATGATAGGATGGAAGCGGAGAGAGTAGCAGGAGAGAGAGAGCGAAGGTTGCGACGGCACAATACCATCTGAGTAGGGGCAGAGTGAGTAGTGTTGGAGGTGAGCGAGAGGGAAAAGGATACAGGGTAGTGGTCGGAGACTTGGAGAGGAGTTGCAGTGAGATTAGTAGAAGAACAGCATCTAGTAAAGATGAGGTCAAGCGTATTGCCTGCCTTGTGAGTAGGGGGGGAAGGTGAGAGGGTGAGGTCAAAAGAGGAGAGGAGTGGAAAGAAGGAGGCAGAGAGAAATGAGTCAAAGGTAGACGTAGGGAGGTTAAAGTCACCCAGAATTGTGAGGGGTGAGCCATCCTCAGGAAAGGAACTTATCAAGGCATCAAGCTCATTGATGAACTCTCCAAGGGAACCTGGAGGGCGATAAATGGTAAGGATGTTAAGCTTGAATGGGCTAGTGACTGTGACAGCATGGAATTCAAAGGAGGAGATAGACAGATGGGTCAGGGGAGAAAGAGAGAATGGCCACTTGGGAGAGATGAGGATTCTAGTGCCACCACCCCGCTGACCAGATGCTCTCGGGGTATGCGAGAACACGTGGTCAGATGAGGAGAGAGCAGTAGGAGTAGCAGTGTTTTCTGTGGTAATCCATGTTTCTGTCAGCGCCAAGAAGTCGAGGGACTGGAGGGTAGCATAGGCTGCTGATGGAATAATGCCCGTCAAAGCGGATTGGGGTAGAATGTTGGAACGGTGCCATCACAGAGAAGATCAGAGGGTAGAACGAGAGGAGAGACCTAGGGGCTTCTTGTTGTTTGATGACTGGTCAGGTGTGTTCTGTGAAATGGGGGGTATTCTGTGAGGAGGTGTATTCTGTATAAAGGTGTATTCTGTGAAATGGGGGGTATTCTGTGAGGAGGTGTATTCTGTGCAGAGGGGTGTTCTGTGCAGAGGGGTGTTCTGTGCAGAGTGGTGTTGTGTGCAGAGTGGTGTTGTGTGCAGAGTGGTGTTGTGTGCAGAGTGGTGTTGTGTGCAGAGTGGTGTTGTGTGCAGAGGGGTGTTGTGTGCAGAGGGGTGTTGTGTGCAGAGGGGTGTTGTGTGCAGGCAGAGGGGTGTTGTGTGCAGGCAGAGGGGTGTTGTGTGCAGGCAGAAGGGTGTTGTGTGCAGGCAGAGGGGTGTTGTGTGCAGGCAGAGGGGTGTTGTGTGCAAGCAGAGGGGTGTTGTGTGCAAGCAGAGGGGTGTTGTGTGCAAGCAGAGGGGTGTTGTGTGCAAGCAGAGGGGTGTTGTGTGCAAGCAGAGGGGTGTTGTATGCAGAGGGGTGTTGTGTGCAGAGGGGTGTTGTGTGCAGAGGGGTGTTGTGTGCAGAGTGGTGTTGTGTGCAGGCAGAGGGGTGTTGTGTGCAGGCAGAGGGGTGTTGTGTGCAGGCAGAGGGGTGTTGTGTGCAGAGTGGTGTTGTGTGCAGAGTGGTGCTGTGTGCAGAGGGGTGTTGTGTGCAGAGGGGTGTTGTGTGCAGAGGGGTGTTGTGTGCAAGCAGAGGGGTGTTGTGTGCAAGCAGAGGGGTGTTGTGTGCAAGCAGAGGGGTGTTGTGTGCAAGCAGAGGGGTGTTGTGTGCAAGCAGAGGGGTGTTGTATGCCAGAGGGTGTTGTGTGCAGAGGGGTGTTGTGTGCAGAGGGGTGTTGTGTGCAGAGTGGTGTTGTGTGCAGGCAGAGGGGTGTTGTGTGCAGGCAGAGGGGTGTTGTGTGCAGAGGGGTGTTGTGTGCAGAGCGGTGTTGTGTGCAGAGGGGTGTTGTGTGCAGAGGGGTGTTGTGTGCAGAGGGTGTTGTGTGCAGAGGGGTGTTGTGTGCAGAGTGGTGTTGTGTGCAGAGGGGTGTTGTGTGCAGAGGGGTGTTGTGTGCAGGCAGAGGGGTGTTGTGTGCAGAGGGGTGTTGTGTGCAGAGGGGTGTTGTGTGCAGGCAGAGGGGTGTTGTGTGCAGAGGGGTGTTGTGTGCAGAGGGGTGTTGTGTGCAGAGGGTGTTGTGTGCAGAGGGGTGTTGTGTGCAGAGGGGTGTTGTGTGCAGAGGGGTGTTGTGTGCAGGCAGAGGGGTGTTGTGTGCAGAGGGGTGTTGTGGTGGCAGAGGGGGGGTTGTGTGCAGGCAGAGGGTGTTGTGTGCAGAGGGGTGTTGTGTGCAGAAGGGGTGTTTGTAGGCAGAGGGGGGTGGTGGTGTGCAGAGGGGTGTTGTGTGCAGAGGGGTGTTGTGTGCAAGGGGTTGTTGTGGTGCAGAGGGGGTGTTGTGTGCAGAGGGGTGTTGTGTGCAGAGGGTGTTGTGTGCAGAGGGGTGTTGTGTGCATGAGGGGTGTTGTGTGCAGAGGGGTGTTTGTGTGCAGAGGGGTGTTGTGTGCAGAGGGGTGTTGTGTGCAGAGGGGTGTTGTGTGCAGAGGGGTGTTGTGTGCAGAGGGGTGTTGTGTGCAGAGGGGTGTTGTGTGCAGAGGGGTGTTGTGTGCAGAGGGGTGTTGTGTGCAGAGGGGTGTTGTGTGCAGAGGGGGGGTTGTGTGCAGGCAGAGGGGTGTTGTGTGCAGAGGGGTGTTGTGTGCAGGCAGAGGGGTGTTGTGTGCAGAGGGGTGTTGTGTGCAGAGGGGGGTTGTGTGCAGAGTGGTGTTGTGTGCAGAGTGGTGTTGTGTGCAGAGGGGGGTGTTGTGTGCAGAGGGTGTGTTGTGTGCAGAGGGGTGTTGTGTGCAGAGGGGTGTTGTGGTGCAGAGGGGTGTTGTGTGCAGAGGGGTGGTGTGTGCAGAGGGGTGTTGTGTGCAGAGGGGTGTTGTGTGCAGAGGGGTGTTGTGTGCAGAGGGTGTTGTGTGCAGAGGGGTGTTGTGTGCAGAGGGGTGTTGTGTGCAGAGGGGTGTTGTGTGCAGAGGGGTGTTGTGTGCAGAGGGGTGTTGTGTGCAGAGTGGTGTTGTGTGCAGAGTGGTGTTGTGTGCAGAGTGGTGTTGTGTGCAGAGGGGTGTTGTGTGCAGAGGGGTGTTGTGTGCAGAGTGGTGTTGTGTGCAGAGGGGTGTTGTGTGCAGAGGGGTGTTGTGTGCAGAGTGGTGTTGTGTGCAGAGGGGTGTTGTGTGCAGAGGGGTGTTGTGTGCAGAGGGGTGGTGTGTGCAGAGGGGTGTTGTGTGCAGAGGGGTGTTGTGTGCAGAGGGTGTTGTGTGCAGAGGGGTGTTGTGTGCAGAGGGGTGTTGTGTGCAGAGGGGTGTTGTGTGCAGAGGGGTGTTGTGTGCAGAGGGGTGTTGTGTGCAGAGGGGTGTTGTGTGCAGAGGGGTGTTGTGTGCCAGTCGGTACCCAGGCTTTTCTAGTTTCCAGCCCAATGCCCTCAGAGAGGAACCTGAGCTGGAGCAGTGACGCTGTGGAGACTAGTATCCACATCATACTGACAGTAGGATAACATTGGGATGAGCTCCTACTAGCAGTCCAATGAGATCTCTTCTCCAGCTAAATGGATGTGTCTGTTTCATTTCAAATTCATTGTGCAGTTGTAGCCCTGTACTGAAGATGGAGGTGCTATGCTTTGTAGCCCTGTACTAAAGATGGCCGGTGCTATGTAGCCCTGTGCTGAAGAAGGCGGTGCTATGCTTTGCAGTACATGTGCGGCAGCACCCCTTTGATCTCTAATTAGTGAGCCTAGCGCTGTAATGTCCGGTTTAGTATAAGATGTTATAGCCATGCATATTTTTTATAACAGATGTGAATTGGAGATGTATTCTGTCATTCACTAGTGTGTGTTTCCTCTTCACTTCCAGACCATGCGCACTCACGCACACACGCACACACGCACGCACACACACACGCACACGCACACACACACACACACACACACACACACACACACACACACACACACACACACTTGGTTATCCCAAGCTGTCAATCAAAGTCTTAAAGTGTCGTAACCCTCTGTCTCTGTGCCCTTACCAGCACTTGGGAGAGAACAAACAAACCTAACCTAAAGAATATCCAGTGAAACCGAACCTAAAGAATATCCAGTGAAACCTAACCTAAAGAATATCCAGTGAAACCGAACCTAAAGAATATCCAGTGAAACCTAACCTAAAGAATATCCAGTGAAACTTAACCTAAAGAATATCCAGTGAAACTTAACCTAAAGAATATCCAGTGAAACCGAACCTAAAGAATATCCAGTGAAACCTAACCTAAAGAATATCCAGTGAAACCTAACCTAAAGAATATCCAGTGAAACTTAACCTAAAGAATATCCAGTGAAACTTAACCTAAAGAATATCCAGTGAAACCGAACCTAAAGAATATCCAGTGAAACCTAACCTAAAGAATATCCAGTGAAACCTAACCTAAAGAATATCCAGTGAAACCTAACCTAAAGAATATCCAGTGAAACCTAACCTAAAGAATATCCAGTGAAACCTAACCTAAAGAATATCCAGTGAAACTTAACCTAAAGAATATCCAGTGAAACCTAACCTAAAGAATATCCAGTGAAACCTAACCTAAAGATTATCCAGTGAAACTTAACCTAAAGAATATCCAGTGAAACCGAACCTAAAGAATATCCAGTGAAACCTAACCTAAAGAATATCCAGTGAAACCTAACCTAAAGAATATCCAGTGAAACCTAACCTAAAGAATATCCAGTGAAACCTAACCTAAAGAATATCCAGTGAAACCTAACCTAACGAATATCCAGTCCACCAAGTTCTCCACTAGGTTTGAGTGTTGTTTAAGTCCCAGATCTATCTGAGTGCGTGGCCTGTAGAGACCGAGGTTTCCATGTACTGTTGGCGAAGTAAGATATTTACACACACTGTTAGCATCATGCCCCCAACCCTGCTCTCAGTAGACTTTCAGAGCCCTTTTTCACTTAGCAACTCCCCTTAGTTTGACTCTCCCACTGTTGATGTTGAAATGTTAGGGTGAATAACTAGGATTACCTCCCTTCACACACACGCACAGCATGCATAGACACACACACACACACACGTGAAATTGTAGCCTAGAGCTCCATGGAAGAGAGAGAGCTCTGTTTCCCTGTTGGCCCCTCTATCATAAACTAACACACAAGTCAATTTCCAGCGTTAACCTTTCAGGAAGAAAATCCCACCACGATGATCCATGGAGACAACACTAACAGTAAACAGACAAAAATACTCCCTGTGTGTGTTTGTGCCTCTCATAATACCACCATTAACTGACTTACAGGACAGGGTGAGCGGCTAGCCATTTCCCCCTAAAATAGTCCTACTTCAAATAGAATCGTGTATCACCTCTTTAACATAGAAATCCTTATATTGATGTATTATTACACTTATGACCAGCATGTTTTTATTTAACTCTGTGAGAGAGAGAGAGAGAGGCAAGGGGGAGAGAGGGAGGGAGAGAGAGAGAGAAGGAGAGAGAGAGAGAGGGAGAGAGAGAGAGGGAGAGAGAGAGAGGCAAGGAGGAGAGAGAGAGGGGGAGAGAGAAAGAGAGGGAGAGAGAGAGGGAGAGGGAGAGAGAGAGAGGGGCAAGGAGGAAAGAGGGAGGGAGAAAGGGGGGAGAGAGAAAGAGAGGGAGAGAGAGAGAGGAGCAAAGGGGAGAGAGGGAGTGAGTGAGAGAGAGAGAGGGTCAAAGGAG